>NC_134476.1:33446204-33596204 GCF_964194025.1 Convolutriloba macropyga
ATTCTAATCGCAACAAAAGGTAAATTAAAGGAACATGAAGAAGCACTGGACACAATACTACACAATCTCAACAGAGAACGATTGGCAATAAATCTACAGAAATGCGAATTCGCAAAACAAACCATTGATTGGCTAGGATTCAAAATAACTCCACATGGAGTAACACCACTAATGTCAAAATCAGAAGCACTACAAAAACTAGACCCACCAAAAACACTAAAACAACTGCAATCTTTCATGGGCAGCATCCATCACTTAAAAAAATTTATTCCAAATATAGAAGAAATATCGGACCCAATACGTCCACTATTAAAAAAGAAGAGCACAACTACATCTAATAGACTCAAATGGGAGGAAAAACACACATCAACATTCTCTAGTATAAAACAACAAAATCCAGAATAATCGAAGAAAACACTTTGATGTAGAGAAAGAAACACAAGTCAAATGAAATGCCAGTAAACTTGGACTAGGTGCATCCTCAGAACAAAAAACAAACAACATCTGGCACACAATAGCATTTGCAAGCAGATTCCTAAACCTCGTAGAACAGAGGTATAGCACAAACGAATTGGATTTACTAGCCGTAGTATGGTTTTCAGAGCATTTCAAACATTACTTACAAGGAGCAGATTTTACCCTCCAAACGGACCATCAGGCATTATTGGCAGCCCTGAAAGAAAACAGAGGTAACAAAATCTACCAAAGTAGGTTAACAAGTTGGGTAGACAGACAACTCCTATTTAAGTTCAACATTGAATATATCCCCGGAAAACAAATGGGATTTGCTAACTATTTCAGCAGAAAAGCAAACGGAGTAGCAACTCCACCATCGAAGAAAGATATACACTTCATTATTAATCAAATAAATGACTTTAAATTCACTGTAGTAAAGAACACATTACGCAATAATAGAAGCCACGCTAGCAACCAATTAAATAATTATGACGTCATAAAGCGAACTCAGCTTAAACAAACAAACACACAATTCTGAAGCGAGAATGAAGCCATTCTCGCTTCAGAATTGAGACGCACACTTTAAATACTCAAAAACGACAAACGGATAAAATTCTTTCTGATCAATTCCAATAAAACTGAAATACACTTGTACACAAATTCCCATCAAATTATACAGTCAATAGTACCAATCGAAGCAATACAGCACAATCCATAAACGTTATCACCCGCAATAGACCAGAAATTGAAACCTCCATCGGGCCAGTAATCAAACGACCTCGAGGTCCCAACAAAAATAGCATTACACCACCATCAACAATGGAAAATTTAACGACATGGTCAACACTGGTAACAATTAGTACAGCAACGGAAGAAATAGACAACAGTGGAAAAGGACGGGAATCAATATACAGAAAATTTTACAACCCAAATGTTCTCAATGAAAAGGACGGCAATCAATTTTCAGAAAAATTTACACTCCCAATGTTCTCAATGTTCTCATTAAACAATTCTCCAGAAAGGATGCCAGACTATCGAAAACATTTAGCAAAAGTATTTGTTGAAGAATTCGTCGCAAAGGCGACGAAGCAAGATAGGTCATTAACACCTGTGATGAAGATGATAAGAGACAAAGATTGCGAGAGCTAAAAGACAAATAAGTACTTCTACTCACTGCCAAAAAAAACCTAGTATGGACAGAATCAAGCTGCATGCTATATGACAACAAGCTTGTAATTCCTCAAAACTTAAAACAACTGTTGATAGACGCAATTCATCAAACTCACCCCAATCAAGCTGGCATGCTAAGTTTGGGAAATTTAGTGTGGTTCCAATGTATACACAGGAGTCTTACGTCAAAACCAGACGCGTGCGAGGAATGCACTAAACAAGGTAAAAGCCTAAAACTAATATTACCAAAAACAAAATTTAGGAAATTTAGGATTTAATTATCTTAACAAAACGAGGAACTCCAAATGGATTTTCCGAGCCCAATCCCATTCCGAAATCATACAGATAATTATTATATATTAGTATCAGTTGATAGCTATTCTAGATTCCACACTGCACAAGTATATCGAAGTTGCCATACATCCACCGATCTAGAAGATCTAGAAGAATACTGCAGATTCCATGGCACACCTAGATAACTTAGATGCGATCAGGCACAAGCATTCAAATCCAGAAATGTCAATATATTCCGTAAAGATAATAACAAAAAATCAGTACTAGCTCCAGCCGGTGATGATAGAGCACAGGAATGGTTGAAAGTTTAATCCAAACAATAAAGCAACAACTTGGGGTAATGACAATAGACCCACTAGGGTCATCTGAGGACATCTCAACAATTGTAGCAGACATAATACAAAGGATAAGACTATTTCCAAATACAGTAACAAGAAGAGCACCATTTGAAGCAGATTTTGGCAGAAAACCAGCCACCGCACTCTGAAACATAGTAACAAAGCCAAACAAACAAAATTTGTCATACAAACAAGTAAATTTTTTTTTTCAGATCGGAGGTCACTAAAGCAGCCGGCATTAACCAAGCAGCTATGTGGGACATGGAGCAAGACTCCGAACCTGAACTCAACACTCAAAACAAGGAGCCGACAAAAAAGGACCCACACCCATAAAAACACATCTACACAGAGAGTGAAGACTCCGAGAATGCGCCGCTGCTTAACCACACGCTCACTCCGGGTACGCCAACACCATCAAAACTTGAAATCACATTCGGCGATAAGACATCAAGAGTAATATGTAATAAGATACAACTAGCACAAAAAAGCATTGAACTTAAAGCACCTGAACCACGTGAAACACTGAAACCACAATGGAAAATATTAGAAAACGACTCCATTGCCAATTAATCATCGCACACAATAGCACTAGAAATAGAAAATCAAAAAAAACACAGTAACAAGAAAAAACGGTCTAGCAATAGTAACACAACCACTCCCATCACATCAAAAACAAACATCACCACCGAAAATTGATACACATGTTAGCGTACAAATCTCTAGGAGAATACAACAATAACCAAGAAAAATTAAAACAATTCCGTCTAGAGGAAAAGAGACGAGCTAAACAAAAACAACACTCATTGACGCAAGGACCTAGTCCATCTGGAGATTAAGATCTGTATAACCATGAAAACTAGTCTCAATTGCAAACAACAATCAGAAGCAACAACAACAAAAGAGACGTTCCCTACAAAAACGAAAAAGCAAACACTGCCAAGCAGAAACCAAGACAACAACTCTCAACTCAAAGGACGAAGAAACATACAAAAGGAAACAAGACCAAAGAGCAACGGAAGACGTAAACAAAAGCAAAAGCCAAATGAATCATTTCTACCGATATTACGGGCAGTTGCTCTACAGCAGACAAAGCTCCATATGGAGAAAGAACAAAACAGGTCCTTCAATCGCATCGACGAGAAAGAACTTATCAAATCAACAACAATTGAAGTAATCACACTCACATCGGAATCTACGCAAAGTAGCGCACTCAACGTATACACATCCGATAACAAGTTTGATTTCATGGTTATCTCGCCAAATAGCCCGGATACTCCAACAACTTTACTTAAAAAATTTCAACTCCAAAAATATTTAAAGCAGTCATGAAGATACAACTCAATTCGACACCAATGACAAGCAAATCGCCAGCTGAAAACAAAGCCACTCCATTCGGAGCAACGTCAATCAAAGAAACCTCACCCGTAAGCATAAAGATAAACTAAACTCAAATCGATAACGTACAAGTATCTAACACTGAAGCAACAACAAATAAAAACCTAACCACAGAAGATAACCCATAACCTAAACCATAATCTCTCAATAACACGATTCCAACGAAGAACACTACACAGCATCAACTTCACCTGGTAAAAGCTCAATATCCGATATTAAACTAAGCGAATTTTGCGAAAAAGAATTCCAAGACTGAATTGCTTAACCCTCGCATGGGGAATGCGGTGTGCACCTCCAAATGGAGTAAAGAAATTGCAACCAAGCATATTAAAAGTAATACCTATAAACACACATAAACTATATGCTATTAAATTTATCCTGTAAAGTAATACTTTACATAAGATATAGCGGAGTTATATAACGGGTCAGATCGAACAGACCGAATATTGGGTATAAACCAGACAAAACAGACCTACTTTTAATGAGAGCCATGCTCAAGAGACCGAAAAATTGGGCATGTGCCAGTTTGAACAGACCGAAACTCAGGTATTGGACAGACCGAAATAAGGTATCAATCATGCCGACCAAACAGAAAACAGGAATGGGACAGACAGATAGAGCAACACAAACTCAATCAAGATCATAATAGATAGAGGATGATCATAAATACAGTCAAAAACAGCAAAGTAGAAAGAAGAGAAAAGTGTCAAAGCTGTAAAAATTGAAGTTTTCTGTAAAACTTTCCATCTTCGAATACTTTTTAACAGCAATGGGATGCTTGTTCGTTAACGAAAACGACTTCAGAAAATCAACAATTATGAATAATTATATCAAAACCACAATATTTTTTAAAAAAACACTAAAATGGGAATGCCATTAAATTCAATCGCTTTTAAAGGATTTCAATAAAAACGCTAAATTATGCCTCGATGGTAAGACTATGATGTGTGTTGCTTATAAGTTATCAATAAGGCATACAATTTATATTATGGTTATGAAAACAACAACAAATACAGGCAAAAACCAAAAATTCAATAGAACAGTCGGAGAAGAAATTGTCTGAGCCAATTAAATAACAAGCTTTTCCTTGACAATTTTCCCTATGATCAATTAAACTTTTTCAATTGAGAACCATCAGTATTATGAAAATGTTATAAAATTTCAAAAAACCCAAAATAATGAGAAAAAAATATCCAAAAATTAAAAAAAATATATGAAAACTCGTGGCATTGATATCATAAAACCAATAGTTGGAATTCAAAATTGCTATCCAGATTAATTTTGGCTGCAGTAGAAAGGAAGGAAGTTTGTCATTACTGTGAATGACATAGAGTTAAAAAAAAACAGGTTTAAGATTGGTCAACGTTCAAAAATATTAAATTTTTTAAAATGTCTTAACAGCCTTTGTCCACTCAAAGCACTAGATAGGTTCACTTAATGCTCATTAAGAAGCCTATTGTACTCTTAGGCAACGAGTTAATGCCATAGGACTTCAAAAAATTAGTAAAATCTCAAAAAGAAAATCAAAATTTCATTAAATTTTTCGGAAACTCAGAGTAGAAGCCAAAAGAAAACACGCGCGATCCGTCGAAAACAAATTTTTTTCTCATTGGGAATCAGTTGACTGTATGTAAGGTTCGCCATTAACGGAATCTTGATATGGAAAGTGACTAGTCTATAAGTGACTTTCAAAAACAACAAAATGACAAAAAATTTACCCAAAAAACGGCTCTCAAAGAGAATTCGATTTTTTTATGTAGTGAACTTATACAAGAGACCAAAAATAACATTTTTGTCGCCTTTCGTCTATTAAGAATGAAAAAATGTTTCATTTAAAAGCGTGAGATGTAGTTTTGAATTGGTATTTCTGTTGAAATTAAACTAAACGTGAAAAAAATTATGCCAAATGCCCTCTGTTCACGCAAAACTATAAAACTCGATAACACCTCGCAAAGAAAACAAATTCACAAAAATTCAAAAAAATCTGTTTAATTCCTAACTTTACGCTATACGAGCTTTTTAATGATACCACTCATATTTCTGTACGATGAATATATCGATCGGCCAAAATTGTCTGAACAAAATAAAACCATTTGAGTATATAGTTTCCCCCCACAAGTGGTTTCAGAACAATTAAATACAAGGAAAACATATTCTACAGTAATCGAAACTCAGTTTACGTTTAATCGTCAATCTTTATCTCGCCAGTTGCTTGAAAACAGCTGCTGCGTACAAAAATGGTCAATTTAAGGCTCAGATATAAATTATAATTGCTGTAGAGGAAAGGCTAAAGTAGTGAACAGAACTTCCGGACTTTGACCGTTCCGAATAGGTTGCTTGGGCGCTTATTAGAGCTAACTTTCACGCTAAAGCCTCTCATAATAAGCCTTCATGCTAAAGAGGCTAACAGACTGAATTCTTTTTTCGTGTTCACACCAAAAATGGGTGTGGACCAGACCAAGCAGACCAAAAAATGGATACGGGTCAGATCGAACAGACCAAATATCCGGTATGAACCAGACAAAACAGACAAAATTTAAGTGAGAGCAATGCTTAGGAGACCGAAAATTGGTTATGTGCCAGTTTGATCCGACCGAAACTCAGGTATTGGCGATACCGAAAAAAGATATCAATCATGCCGATCAAACCAAAAACACGAATGAGACAGACGGATGGTGCAACACAAACTCAATCCAGATATTGATAGATACAGTCAAAAAGAGCAAAGTAAAAAAGAGAGAAAAGTGTCGAAGCAGTAAAAATGAACTTCTCTGTAAAAACTTTCTATATTGGATTATTATCTATGGGATGCTTGATGGTTCAAAAAATGACTTTACAAAATCAACTAATTTGAATAATTATATCAAAACCACGAAAGTTTTACGAAGAATACGTAACATCAACGCCATTAATTTCAATAGCTTTCAAAGGAAATCTAAAAATACTCTTAATTATGCCTCGATGGGAAGATTATGGTGTTTCTTACTCATAAGTAACCAATAAGCCATCACAATTTGTCTTATGGTTATGAGAACAACAACAAAAACATGCAAAAACAGAAAACTCATTGGAAAAGTTCGAAAAAAAATTGTCTGAGCCATTTAAATAAAAAGCTTTCCCTTGACAATTTGCTCTAAGACCAATTGAACTTTTTTCTAAACAAGTGAAAACCATCAGTATTATGAACATGTAATAATATTTCAAAAAGAACTAGAATAATGAGAAAAAATATCAAACAATTAAAAATTATGAAAACTTGTGGCATTGAAATCATAAAACCAATAGTTGAAAGTCAAAATTGCTATCCAGATTGATATTCTTCGCAGTAGAAAGGAAGGAAGTCCTTTCATTACTGAAAACGACATGAGTTAACAGAAAAGGTTTAAGATTTGTTAACGTTCAAAAATTGTAAAATTTTTTATTGTCTTTACAGCCATTAGCTGTCCACTCAAAGCACTCGATAGGTTCACTTAATGCTCATTAAGATGCCTGTTGTACTGTTAGACAATGAGTTTATGCCATAAGACTTTAAAAATTTAGTAAATTCTAAAAGAAAATCAAAATTTTACTAAAAAAAATTAGTACAAGCCAAAAGAAAACAAGTGCGAATAAAGTTCGCAATTAACTGAAGTTTGATATGGAAAGTGACTAGTCTATAAGTGGCATTTAAAAACAACAAAATATAAAAAAGGGGCTCTCAAAGAGAATTCGAGTTTCTATATGTAGTAAACTTATCCATGAGATCAAAACTAACATTTTTGTCGCCTTTCGTCTATTAGGAATGAAAAAATGTTTCATTTAAGAGCGTGAGATGTCGTTTTGAATCGGTATTTCTGTAGAAAAACTCTTTAATTTGAAGGAAAAATAAACTAAACGTGAAAAAAATCATGCCAAATGCCCTCTGTTCACACAAAACTATAAAACTCAATAACACCTCGCAAAGAAAACAAAATTCACAAAAATCTGTTTAATTCCTAAATTTACGCTGGACGAGCTTTTTAATGATACCACTCACATTTCTTTACGATGAATATGTCGATCGGCCAAAATTGTCTGGACAAAATAAAACCATTTGAGTATATAGTTCCTCCCCCCACAAGTGGTGTCAGAACAATTAAATACAAGGAAAACATATTCTACAGTAATCGAAACTCAGTTTACGTTTAATCGTCAATCTTTATCTTGCCAGTTGCTTGAAAACAGCTGGTGCCTACAAAAATGGTCAATTTAAGGCTCAGATATAAATTATAATTGCTGTAGAGGAAAGGCTAAAGTAGTGAACAGAACTTCCGGACTTTGACCGTTCCAAATAGGTTGCTTGGGCGCTTATTAGAGCTAACTTTCACGCTAAAGCCTCTCATGCTAAGCCTTCATGCTAAAGAGGCTAACAGACTGAATTCTTTTTTCGTGTTCACACCAAAAATGGGTGTGGACCCGACCAAGGAGACCAAAAAATGGATACGGGTCAGATCGAACAGACCAAATATCCGGTATGAACCAGACAAAACAGACCAAATTTAAATGAGAGCTATGCTCAGGAGACCGAAAATTGGTTATGCGCCAGTTTGATCAGACCGAAACTCAGGTATTGGCGAGACCGAAAAAAGATATCAATCATGCCGAACAAACCAAAAACACGAATGAGACAGACGGATGGTGCAAAACAAACTCAATCCAGATATTGATAGATACAGTCAAAAAGATCAAAGTAAAAAAGAGAGAAAAATGTCGAAGCAGTAAAAAATGAACTTTTCTGTAAAAATTTTCTATATTCGATTATTCTTTATCGGATGCCTGATGGTTAAAAAAACGACTGTACAAAATCAACTAATTTGAATAATTATATCAAAACCACGAAAATTTAACGAAAAACACGTAACATCAACGCCATTAAATTCAATAGCTTTCAAAGGAAATAAAAAATACTCTTAATTATGCCTCGATGGGAAGACTATGTTGTTGTTTACTCATAAGTAACCAATAAGCCATCACAATTTGTCTTATGGTTATGAGAACAACAACAAATACAGGCAAAAACAGAAAACTCATTAGAAAAGTGCGAGAAAAAATTGTCTGAGCCATTTAAATAATGAGCTTTCCCTTGACAATTTGCTCTATGACCAATTGAACTTTTTTCTAAACAAGTGAAAACCATCAGTATTATGAATGTGTAATAATATTTCAAAAAGAACTAGAATAATGAGAAAAAATATCCAAAAATTAAAAATTTTGAAAACTCGTGGCATTGAAATCATAAAACCAATAGTTGAAAGTCAAAATTAATATCCAGATTAATATTCTTCGCAGTAGAAAGGAAGGAAGTCCTTTCATTACTGAAAACGACATGAGTTAACAGAAAAGGTTTAAGATTTGTTAACGTTCAAAAATTGTAAAATTTTTTTATTGTCTTTACAGCCATTAGCTGTCCACTCAAAGCACTCGATAGGTTCACTTAATGCTCATTAAGATGCCTGTTGTACTGTTAGACAATGAGTTTATGCCATAAGACTTCAAAAATTTAGTAAATTCTCAAAGAAAATCAAAATTTTACAAAAAAAATTACAAAACGTTAGAGTACAAGCCAAAAGAAAACAAGTGCAAATAAAGTTCGCAATTAACTGAAGCTTGATATGGAAAGTGACTAGTCTATAAGTGGCATTTAAAAACAACAAAATATAAAAAAGGGCTCTCAAAGAGAATTCGGGTTTCTATATGTAGTGAACTTATCCATGAGACCAAAACTAACATTTTTGTTGCCTTTCGTTTGTTAGAAATGAAAACAAAATTATTTATTGGCGTGAGATGTAGTTTTGAATTGATAATTTTGAAGAAAAACTCTTAATTTGAACGAAAATGAAGCTAAATGTGAACAAAATCATGCCAAATGTCCGGTGTTCACACAAAACCTTAAAACTCGATAACTCCTCGGAAAAAAAAACGAAATTAAAAAATCTTTTTATTTCCCAACTCTACGCTGGACGAGCTTTTTAATGATACCACTCACATTTCTCTACGATGAATATATCGCTCGGCCAAAATTGTCTGAACAAAAGAAAACCATTTGAGTATATAGTTCCTCCCCCCACAAGTGGGGTCGGAACAATAATACGAGAAATACATAATCTTCAGTAATCTAAACTCAGTTACTTACATTACTTCAGTAATGTGAGTGGTATCATTAAAAAGCTCGTCCAGCGTAGAGTTGGGAAATAAAAAGATTTTTTAATTTCGTTTTTTTTCCGAGGAGTTATCGAGTTTTAAGGTTTTGTGTGAACACCGGACATTTGGCATGATTTTGTTCACATTTAGCTTCATTTTCGTTATGTTTAATCGTCTATCTTTATATTGCTAGTTGCTTAAAATCGGCTGCTGCGTACATATTTGGTTAGTTTAAGGCTCAGATATATTTGTCGTCGAGGAACGGCTACAGTAGTGAGCAGGACTTCAGGGCTTTGACCAGTCCAAATAGGTTGATTGGACGCTTATTAGAGCTAACTTCCATGCCAAATTCTCCCATGCTAAACCTTCATTCTAAAGAGTTAACAGACTGAATATTTTTTCGTGGTCACCAGAAATGGGTATGGACCAGGCAGAGCAGACCAAAGTATGAGTATGGGTCAGATCAAACAGACAGAATTTCGGGTATGAACCAGACAAAACCGACCAAATTTTGATGTGAGCCATGCTCAAGAGACCGAAAATTTGGTATTTGCCAGTTTTGAACAGACCGAAACTCAGGTATGGGCCAGACCGAAATAAGGTATCCATCATGCCGAACAAACCGAAAAAAAGAATGGACAGACGGATGGCGCAACACAAACTCCGTCCAGATTATGATAGAGGGTTGCACATGGACCCTTGTCCGTAACCAAGTCGCACATGGCGAATACCTGTCTGGGTCGCTGACCTCATCCTGACAGACCCTTCATTGAACGTATGAGTGCAGAAAACATTTTTGCAAGTGAAGTAATTGAAGGTTACTTTGCTGTTTGTTTTTTTTTGCTTGATTTGAAGGGGGTAACACCATGTGACTCAACTTTAACTCCCACTTGATTTTGTTCTGCTCTGTTAGTATTTTTTGTATGTGTGTGTGCGTGTGTGTGGGGGTGGGGATGTTACGTAGGGATAAGTTAGGGGATTCGGAAGAAGATTTGAAAGATGAAAATAACTGGGCAATAATCATCACAAACTGACTTTTCACCTTAAGTGTTATAGTATTTAACTTTCTATTATACCTGGCACTTTTTACATCACGGGACTTTTTAAACATAACCGATCAGCACACGGGAAATATTTGGCTTTCACATCTCATTTGATTTCATTCCCCTTTGCACGGCGTTCTCCATGTAAATTAATTCACTGAGCTAGCTCTAATTATGCTAAATAACCGTTCTGATCGTTTTAATAACAGAAATAAAATATTGGACATACTTTGAGGTATTGAACATACGGCATACAAGGTACTAATGTATTAATGGTATCGGGTATTTTAACCCGGACGCTGATTAAACCATCATTGACTGGCGTGTTAATCAATAATGCTCGAACCAAACATTTTACCTCACGGCAATCAAGTCGCAATCTTATACCGAAAATACTATCTTTGAATGTCACTTTTTAATTATGTTTCTCGGTACTAAAATAGCACCTAAAAGCCCCAACAACATTACAAAACAGCATAATGTAGTAGTATAGGAGTTTGAATTTTTGGACATAATTTGAATCAAATAGGGAGTTACAGGCAATGAGAGAGACATTAAAAATCCACAAATTGCTGTCATAGTTGATCGGGTTTTAATTGGTATCGCATCTGCTAAGTTCAACCACGATGAGACGTTAACTATTTGTACAAACGATTTAACTATGAAAGTTATAACCAATGCTATCATTAAATCGGGACAAAAGTACAAAACTGTACAAAGAACAAAACTTGCTCCGAAACAAATAATTCCAATGATTTTAAGGTTTATCGAAAATTTGATAAAAGGAATTTGAAATGACAAGGCTAAAATTCCTCCGATTTGTAAACAAAACAAGCGTAAATAATCCTGGCGGTCTAGTAAGTAACTTTGCTGTGATGGTTTTTGACAATAACTTCCTTGCTCGCCTTGTAAATAAATAAAATCTGTGTTAACAAATCGAAATCCTAATCCTACAAATCTTGCGGCAACGCCCATGAACACTATGGAAATGATAATTCGAAATAATTTAGGATCCTTAAGAATATGGTAAACGTTCGTAAGGAAGCCAAGCCTTTCTGTTATAAGGTTGTTTGGTTTATTTTCGATAAATTCGTCGGCATTTTTTTGAGCTGATGAGTCAGCGTAGCGTGGCTCGCTGTTACGTAATAAAATCCCACCGGAAATTTCCGCTCTGTTTCGTTTAGCAATTTTGTTCAAAACGTTCAACGCTTTTTGGTTCTCGCTTTTGTGAATTAAATATTGAGGACTTTCATCCAGGAATAAAGTGAGAATAAACGTCAGAAAGTGAGGTATAGTCATAACTAGAACGTAAAAGCGCCACGAAATAGTAGCCTCACTGAGAATAAACATGGCGGATAGGACTACAAATACTTCTGCTAAAATTCTGCCCACTTGGGATCCGGAGAAGACTCCGATCCATTTTTGTTTTGTTGGTAAATATTCTTGGTAGTAGGGAACGGCCAATGCAGTTGCACCTAAAACAGGGATATTATAATCATGCAGTAATTTTACGTTTTATGCAACCCCAGCATAGCCGAGAACACACGATCCAATTAATTTTTTTTGAAGACAGTTTTTTTAAAAAACTGAAAAATTTTCCCAGGCCGCATTTTTTATAGTTTTTTTAAAACGCTTTTGTGCTCATGAGATAATCAGCCGGTTTTTTTTATTGTGGAGCGTTTAATTATTGATTCAACAGAGATGCAATAGAGCTCAAACCAACAATTTGAAAATGTTGAACAATTTTTTAAGCAAAATAATGGAGGAAATGCATTTATTCTACCTGTACTCCAGAAAATGCAGCTGGCTATGTAGGCAGATAAAATTGAAATTATTAGGAAGTCAATTACAACCTTCTGCGAGATTTTGATCAGCGGACTAAATCTTCAGAAATCCAGAAATCTTTAGAACTCAAAGATGCTTCTTGAAATCAAGCACAGAGTTAGTCAATAACAAAAAACTTGGCGTATTAACTAAGAAAAGTCGAGAAAACTTACAAATCACCGTCTGCATCAGTAACAAAGTCAACTAAGAAATTTCATCCGCAACTAGTATCAATTGACAGATTCAGCTCAAGGAAAATGATACGGACAACTGCCTACGCATATGAATGTTACCATTTCACGAATGCTATCCTATTGACGAAGGTGGTATTAGAGAGCCTAATAGGCTCTACGAATCGAAGCGTCTTCTCCGGTATCTTGTCCAAGGGAAGTCTTTTACTTCAAAGAGAAAAGACCTCCACGAAAAAAAAACGCCAAACGGTGTAGGCTTATTGCTCCGTTCTTGTCTTACATTTGATGAAATGGTCTCGAAGTTTGGAAGTGAAACATCCAATCGTTTTCAACGCGCGCTAACGCTATTTGGTTGGATCGAAAATCGATGCGGCGGCGATTTTGCCGTTCTAAAGGGCAGACGCCAGGTACTCCCGTACTGTTCGGATCACTGAGCTCTGCTAAGGTTCTGACAGCGTAGCCCGTTCCACTATCTTGCGTTTGTATACTGTACTGGATTGCTCTTCCATCCTCTTTTAAAAATGTTACCAATCTCACAACATTTTTTTTTGAACCGAAGTATGTCAAAACGCGAGCATAATGCAAACTGATTGGTTATTACATTTAACACAAGACTGTGTAAAATGTAATAACCAATCTTTTTGCACTCTTAAGGTGTGCATTGAAAATGTTGCGTTGTAGAAAGCTAGGAAAAGTGTATAACATAACTTTAACTAAGTATTAAAATGAGACCCATCAAGTGAAGTGTGTTTATACTTATGTGTGTTGGGGTTATTGACCTGAAAACAGAAGACTATATGGCTTTGAGCTTGACTATCAGAAACCTACCAAATTCATTAAAAAGAGCATCATATAAACTTTACTGTTTAAATCTCAGTTGATTTTGAAGAAATCAAATGTTAACATTGGTTTATTTAATGCAAGCCTAACGCGTTGCTTCATTTAACCTCATTTTAATCTAAAACTCCGTTTTAATTGCCTTAGACTGAATTGAAACATTGGTAAACTGTTTTACTATAGTCAAATGACTTTTTTATTTGCAGCGACCCTTCCTCCGCGCGCAATTATGAGAGTGGTAGCTCAATTTTGCCAAATTTCTTAGTTACGCCCGAAATTTTGCTTAGGAGGTTCTCGAAAGTCAAAGTGTGGTTTCCACTCTTGAGATTTTTTTTGGTTCTTTGTTGTACCACCGAAGTTTTTGTCGTGAAGAGTGCTAAGGTAGAGATAAGTTCAAATATATTCAATATCTGACAACTTTTAATCTAAAATACCGATATGGTCAGAGCAAACGTTAACTCCCAATTTTGCACGGGTGATTTTCAAATTTGTAGATATTTAACTGTTAGACAATACTTAAAACTTAGTCGTAGAAGTCTAACATTTACAAGAGTGTCTTGACCATACCAGTTGGTTTATTATGCGACAAGATTCGGCACTATGCTTTAGAGGTCGGTGTAACGGCTGTTTTCCTATCAAAGTCAAGGAAAACTTTACACCGCCCAGTTCGTTTCAGCGGTTTCAAATCTGTCCGGATATTGTGTTTTTGCAGTTAACTTTTGTGAACTGTATTATCCGCTATGCTGTAGATTACCGTTGCATTACTTGATATTCAAAATGTCAAATAACTGCTTGTTCAGCTTTGCCGAATAACAAATAACTTTGCTTCAACTAAGCAAAAGTCCAAAATTTCAAATAACCAAATAGTCTCAAATTAGAGGCTTTTCAATGATATCTCCTGAACCACAAATACTAGTGAGATAAAATTTCACAGGGTTAAGAACGTTAGGTAGGCCTACTATCTGATGTAAAAATAAACAACACTGGGTAAACTGCGTTGGTGGGGCTACCTTTTATGTTTTATCCCCAATCTTAATACATGGGCGAAATACAAAGTTTTGTATATCTTTGTAACCAAGTTCTCAGATCTACCGATCAACTAACTGGAATCAACCTAGGGAACTGGTAAATGAATGAAACAAGAACGAACAGTTTAACTGCTCTGTAACTCTATTTATTAGAACTTCGTTCCGCAATGTGAAAATTTGAGAATTCCAAAGTCAATTCTATTTTCAATAAGTCAGAGTAAAGGTAGGCTGTACAATCACTAATATGATTTACAGAAACAAGACACGAAAACAAGTAATTTACCGCTCGAGAAAGTGTGCTTCAATACGCACTGTATGTCAGTTTAATTAGACAAAATTAACAAGTTTCAACTGATTTTTGGTAGTTTTTCAAGCTCCTTTTATGCTGCTAGTCACGTGGATTTACATGTCAAATTCAACTGTTGATTGGTTGTAGATAATAATGTCGACAGAATGTGAACATTTTTCCATAACGTCACTTTTTCAGTGTAAATTTGATGTCATGGGAAATTTGTTAACCATGTAGAAATTTTGTCGAATATTCTGTAGCAATAACAGGTTGATTCGCAATCCAATCGCAAGGAATCTGATGCAGTACTGTAAAGTCGTAGTATTGTTTTGCTGGTTGTTGAGGTAGTTCGAGTTTGAGTTATAGTTTGACTTCATGAATGACGATTGTGTACTAATAATAGTTGCTAAATATAAATGTTGAACAAAATGACCAAATCCGTTTGGCTTCAATAGAATGTAGCATTAAATTTCGCTTGTCACGCTATTCTAGCTTTAAGGCTTGAAATGGCCTTGAAGCGCTATTCAATTTGATTTCTGAGTTGTTAAGCTCAGCCGCAATATCGCCGGCCCTGTTTTCCATCGCGAAAACATCTTTTCCAGGTAGTACTGGGGCGAGCTTCACTACTGGTCTCTTGTACACTCCGTCGTTCGTTCGAACTATCGCTGATCGAATCACACCGTCAGACCCAACGATGGTCTCCGTAACTCGATCTAAGATGTAATATCCACGCTTATCGCTGTCTTCGATCAACCAAACGAGATCGCCTTCTTTAAGGGTTTCGTTCGTCGTAGATCGCCATTTTTGCCGGTTATTCAGAGTTGGCAGATATTCTTTACGAAATCTGTCCCATATGAGATTTGCATATGCTTGAGTTTGTCGAAAGAGCTTTCGATGATCAACAAATTCTTCCGCGCATGGTAGGTAGGGTAAGCAAACGTTCTTGTTGCCAAGCAAGAAGTGATTGGGGGTCAATGCTTCTAAGTCATTAACATCTGAACTGACTGGAGTCAAAGGTCTTGAGTTCAATGTCTGCTCAACAATACACATCGTTGTTGAAAGAACGTCCTCGGTGACTGATCTGTTCCCCAACACTGCATGCATTGCTTTCTTGCAACTTCTAACCAACCGCTCCCATACTCCTCCAAAGTGTGGTGCTGCGGGTGGGCTGAACTTCCATCGGATTCCTCGTTGAATTAGATGTTCTTCGATCCCTTCTTTGTTCCATGCCGCAAAGTACTCTGCAAACTCTCTTTCAGCTCCAACAAAGTTTTTTCCGTTGTCACTGATGATTGTACTTGGTTTGCCTCTTCGGGCAATAAATCTCATTATTGCATTGAGACAACTGTCTGTGTCCAACTTAGGTACCACTTCTATATGCACCGCTCTCATAGTTAGACATGTAAAGAGACAACACCATCGCTTTTCGTTTCTTCGCCTAATCTTCACAATGAAAGGGCCAAAGTAGTCAACTCCAACATTTGTAAAGCCTGTTGAAGCATCTAACCGTTCTTCGGGTAGATCTGCCATGACTGGTGCTATCGTTTGTGCTCTGCCTTTTCTGCAGGTAACGCACTTGTTCTTGATTGTTCTTAAGGCGTTTCGTATGCCTAGTATCCACACCTTCTGCTGAACAATGTTTCTTACATGCTCAGTGCCCTCGTGTTGATTGTCCTTGTGCTCGTTTCGCAAGATTAATTCAACCGAGTGATGTTTCCAATGTAGCAAAATTGGATGCTTTGCATTGAAGTCCAATTGGCTCTTGCCTATTCTGCCTTTGGCTCGAATAAGTCCTTCTTCATCTAGGAAGGGTGAGAATTGTAGGATTTTGCTGCCTTTTGGAATTTCCTTTTCAGCTTTGAGAGATTTCATCTCTTCACCAAACTGTTCTTGCTGTAGTAACTTGAAGATTGTTGCTTTTGCTTTTTCTCTTTCTTCAATGTTGACCACGAGTGTTGCAGGTTTGTCTTTGTTCAATGCTCGCTGTACGTATGCCACTGTATTTACTAGTCTGTTGAAGTTACTGAATCGTTCCCACTGGATAACAGCTTTCTTCTCTTCAGCCTGTATCATGAATACTGATGAGGGTATATTCTCTTCATCTGATGCAAAGATTAGGTTCACTTGCTCTGGCCATTCACTTTCGGGTCGTTTTAACCAGGCCGGCCCAGTGAGCCACTCACTTCTCTTGAGTTCTTCAATGTTGATTGCTCTGGTGCCAATGTCCGCTGGGTTGTTGATACCGCTGACATGTTTCCACTGCGAAACATCAGTTGTATCTAGTATCTCAGCTACTCGATTGGCCACAAACACTTGTTGTTTGCGATGGGAACTGTGTAACCACTGCAATACCGTAGTTGAGTCTGACCAAAAACTGCAACTATTTATCTTCATTTCATGTTCCTTGACTATCTGTTCTTTCAACCTCACTGCCATGACTGCCGCTTGCAACTCCAATCGCGGTATTGAAAGATGCCTCATCGGTGCCACTCTGCATTTTCCAATGACAAATGCTAAGTCAGCTGAGTATTCTTTTGGTTGTGAACGTAGATAGGCCACTGCACACATCGTGTCTTCAGATGCGTCAGCAAACATATGAAGCTCAGTTTTATCCCTCTCTCTGTTGAAGTATCTTCTATCGATGCTGGTTTCAGCCACTATTGGAAGTTGTTCTTTCCATCTCAGGAATTCTTCTTCTTCACTAGGCTCCACTTCGTTGTCCCAATGTTGTCCATTCTTAGTCCAGATGCCTTTCAGAAGTCGTCTCATATTAACACTGAACGGAGCAAACAATCCGATCGGGTCGAATACTGAAGATACCAGTGACAGAATCTTCCTCTGGGTTATAGGTGCTTCAACTTCCTTGTTTGTACCTCTGCATACTTGAAGGCTATCATCAGTAACGGTCCATTGTAGTCCTAGCACTGAAGATCCCTCCGTACTGGGTTCCACTGCGACTTGCTTCGTGTTGCTGATTGACTTCAAGTCTTCTGGGATTGCTTCGGCAACTGCATCGTTGTTGCTTATCCACTTCTTCAATTCAAATCCATGTTGTGAGAGAAGAGGTTGTAGTTGATTGAAGACTTCAATTGCTTCTTCAGAGGTTTCTACCGATTTGATGAAATCGTCCATGTAGAAGTTGTTTTGTATTGCCTTTGCTGCAATCGGATACTCTTTTTCGTTGTCCAGTCCCACTCGCTTGAGAGCATAGTTCGCGCAAGTTGGAGAGCTCTTAGCCCCAAATACGTGACGCTGATATCCGTATATCTGAACAGGTTCGTTAGTTCTTGGACGCCATAAAAACCTCAAGCAACTTCTATCCTGTTCGGGAACTTGCACTTGTAGAAACATCGATTCGATGTCGGCTGTTAGGGCTATTGGTCCTTCACGAAATCTGAATATTGTTCCAATCAAGCCGTGTAGCAGATCAGGTCCTGCTAGTAGCTTATCATTTAGGCATATGTCTTTGTACTTTGATGCGGCATTGCAAACACGTCTTACTTTGCCAGGCTTGTTCGGGTTTAGCACTGGATGGTGTGGCAAATACCATTCTTTCCCGAAGGTGCCTTTCATTTCGGACTCGTCCAATATCTTTACGAATCCTTTTTCTACGTCTGTATCTATTGACTGTTGATACAAATTCTTCAGGTTTGGGTCCCTTTGGAATCTTCGCTCCAGTGAGTAAAGCTGACCCAAGGCTGAGCTGTAGTTGTTCGGTAGGTTTGGCTCTGGTTCACTCCACAGCATTCCCACTTCGTACCGCTCGCCTGTGAACTTTGTCGTACTCTCTAGCATCTTTTGTGCCTGCAGTTCCTTTTTTGACTGACTGACGACGTTGACTTTGGAAGCATAGGTTTCTATGTCCCACCAGGTTTGGATATTCTCTGCCACTTTCACATCTTCAGTGAAGGTGAAATGACAAACATTTTGTCTTCTTTTGCCCGTCATGGGTCCACTGATTACCCATCCTAGCTCAGTTAAAACGGCGAAAGGTTCACTTCGTGTTCCTATCTTATAGTCCAATGGGCGTTGTAGCTCATAAGCATCTTGACCAAGGATGATGCCAACTTCCATCAAGTTGAAGCTTTTGTTGGGTAAAACGCTCAAGTGGTTGAAGCTTTGCTTCAGCTTGTTGTAGTTGTAGTTTGTGTTTCCCAAGGAGATTGACGGGTGTGCAGACGCTTCGATTGAATGCACCTTTGAATGTAGTCCCTTTATTTTGAGAGGAACCCTTTCTGTCTTCAGATCCTTCGTTCCGTGTATGCCAGCTATGTTGAGCGTCACACCGGTGCCTTGGGCCCGTAACTTCTCTTGCACACTTTGATCGACGAATGAAACCGTTGATCCACTATCGAGGAAAGCATATGTGTTCAGCCTGTTGCCACCGCTCTGTATTGAGACAGGAACTATCTGAAGAAAGCTAGTAACTTCGTTACTCTGGTTGATGGTTGCTGCGCTTACGTTGACTGCATGATTTCCCTTGTCCATTTGGTTTTCTGAGTGTAGCAATCGGTTGTGCTTCTTGATGCATCCATTGATGCCGCACGCATTGACTTTTCAATCTTTGATTGCATGTCCTTTGCCTAGACATCCGTAACATAAGCGTTGCTTTCTCACTGCTGCGTACCGATCATTCACACTCAAGTTCCTGAATAGTGGACAGTTCCATATTTTATGAGTGCCATCAGCTAGCGGACAGTGATCACCCTGCGTTTGCTTCGTTTCTTTCACGTTGGAACTTGCACTGAAGTTCGATGTTTTCGAGAACCGTTTGTCTCTATTTGTGCTTCTTCGGACTTCTTCTCTTCGCTCTCCCTTGAAAGCTGAAAACCCTTCGTGCACGAATGCTATCCTTGATAGCCATTTTTCAAACATAATCAGATCAGGCCAATCTTCATCTTTATCATCGACATAGAACCACCACTTCTCTTTGAGAACTTGGGGTAGTTTATCTAATGCCATATACAATGTCGAGCTTGATTGCAGATCACCAATCTGCTTGTACTCTTTGAGCACATTCACAAAGTTCGAAACAATAACTGAGAAATTGATCAGACCTGTTGAGTCGTGTGGTTTCACCTGACTTGCTTTGCGAAGACTCTCCAGTTGTGCATCAATGATCACATGAGGCCTTCCAAATTTCCTCTCCAGAATGCTCCATGCAGCACCATAGAACTGTCCAGAATAGCCCATTCCAGAGATTGCTGACCTTGCCTTGCCTGTCAGTAGAGTCTTCAGATGGCTCATCTTCTCTGAGTCTGGTATTGGTCGTTGATCCACTGTAGCAATGAACATACTAGACCACTCCGGCCATTCGAGAGGGTTCCCGTCGAAGTTGTTCAACTTCAGCTTTGGTAGGCTACTACTACCTGAATAGCCAGTGTTGTATCGTATTAGACCAGCTCTGGGGGAAACGTCTCGGTCTTCAACACTTGAGGATCGGTCTCGTGAACTGCGATATCGTGAGAAGTGACTTTGCCTGTTCACTTCAGGGGTTACTTCGAAGCGAGCTGCTGATCGATCTGGTGTTAGAAGGTTGTCGATTCTGCTGGCCCAGTCAGAGACATCTCTCTTCTTGGGGGTCCAGTTGAAACGTGATTTGTCTCGAGCACCAGTTGATTGGGAACGAGCATCATCGTTTTCTAATGCCGTTCTCTTCACTTTGCGCTTCAGCTCACGCTCTTCCTCCAGCAGTTGATGCTTAGTTTCCAGTTCTTTCATTTGCATTTCCAGCTCTAGCCTCCTCCGCTCGAACCGTGCCTGTTCAAGTCGCATCTTGGTTTCGAACTCGATATCAAACTTCTTCATCCTTTCCTCGCGCCTTTGCTTTGCTGAAGATGTTTCCGAAACAATCTCCGTCTCTTGGCCACTTGCTGTTGCTCCATTTTGCACTGTTTGAGCAACTGGGCTGTCCGTTGGGTAGTTGTTGTGGCTCTCGCTGTCATTCACAGCTTGGGTTGCGTTGTTTTGCTCTGCATTCGTTTCTGGTTGCGTGCCTTTGCTTATATATGCAAGCCAATGATAGTCCAAACTTGCTTTGCACTTCCTTGCTTCTTTCAGATGTTCTTCAACGAAATTTGCTTGGTAGGGCACAAGCTTGTTTCGACGCTGCAGTTGCTTGGGTATTTCTTCCTCCAGGAGGTGGACAGTCTGTTGATAGAGGACCTTTAATTTGTTGGGTCGATCTGAATCTCCAATTATTTTGTAGCCAATCCCTGTTTTGGTGTTGACTTCTTCTAATAAATCTTGGAACTTCTTGTCGTACCTTTGTGCTGTTGATTGAAGCTCCTCTCTGCTGATTGTGTTAGGATTGCCTGATTGCCTTTTGCTTTGCTTGCTCCTTTCAAGCGAGGTTAGTTCTTCAACGTATTTTGTGAAGTGCACTCGCAACTTTCGCTCTGCCTCACTGGCGTTGCGCTGTTGATTTGTTTGATTCTCTTTGGGGGGTGCCTTCGGCACTCTCTTCATCAGATTGGACAGCAGTTTGCCTTCCACTGTCCGGGTCGGCGGACCAAATGTAACGGCTGCTTTCCTATCAAAGTCAAGGAAAACTTTACACCGCCCAGTTCGTTTCAGCGGTTTCAAATCTGTCCGGATATTGTGTTTTTGCAGTTAACTTTTGTGAACTGTATTATCCGCTATGCTGTAGATTACCGTTGCATTACTTGATATTCAATAATGTCAAATAACTGCTTGTTCAGCTTTGCCGAATAACAAATAACTTTGCTTCAACTAAGCAAAAGACCAAAATTTCAAATAACCAAATAGTCTCAAATTAGAGGCTTTTCAATGATATCTCCTGAACCACATATATTAGTGAGATAAAATTTCACAGGGTTAAGAACGTTAGGTAGGCCTACTATCTAATGTAAAAATAAACAACGCTGAGTAAACTGCGTTGTTGGGGCTACCTTTTATGTTTTATACCCAATCTTAATACATGGGCGAAAAACAAAGTTTTGTATATCTTTGTAACCAAGTTCTCAGATCTACCGATCAACTAACTGGAATCAGCCTAGGCAACTGGTAAATGAATGAAACAAGAACGAACAGTTTAACTGCTCTGTAACTCTACTTATTAGAACTTCGTTCCGCAATGTGAAAATTTGAGAATTCCAAAGTCAATTCTATTTTCAATAAGTCAGAGTAAAGGTAGGCTGTACAATCACTAATATGATTTACAGAAACAAGACACGATAACAAGTAATTTACCGCTCGAGAAAGTGTGCTTCAATACGCACTGTATGTCAGTTTAATTAGACAAAATTAACAAGTTTCAACTGATTTTTTGTAGTTTTTCAAGCTCCTTTTATGCTGCTAGTCACGTGGATTTACATGTCAAATTCAACTGTTGATTGGTTGTAGATAATAATGTCGACAGAATGTGAACATTTTTCCATAACGTCACTTTTTCAGTGTAAATTTGATGTCATGGGAAATTTGTTAACCATGTAGAAGTTTTGTCGAATATTCTGTATCAAAAACAGGTTGATTCGCAATCCAATCGCAAGGAATCTGATGCATTACTGTTAAGTCGTAGTATTGTTTTGCTGGTTGTTGAGGTAGTTCGAGTTTGAGTTATAGTTTGACTTCATGAATGACGATTGTGTACTAAAAATAGTTGCTAAATATAAATGTTGAACAAAATGACCAAATCCGTTTGGCTTCAATAGAATGTAGCATTAAATTTCGCTTGTCACGCTATTCTAGCTTTAAGGCTTGAAATGGCCTTGAAGCGCTATTCAATTTGATTTCTGAGTTGTTAAGCTCAGCCGCAATAGTCGGCTTTTCATCATACAATTTGAGCAGCGAAGAGCTCTAATGGCCGCTAAAGATAAGCAGGTTAATTTTTTTTACGAAAGTGATAACATATGACACGCTCTGCGCCTGATTTTGTCTGTTCGGGTCAAATTTTGTTCACCGTTAACAATTTTCTGTTCAAAAAATATCTATTCTGCAACGCCGATAAACAACTCTTCAGATTTAATTAAAAAAACAATTGCATAATCATATATCATATATCATCACCATAGCAATATAAATTTTAATGTCAGTGTAATAAATTTGTAGAATAACTACAGTTTTTCCATGAAAACAAGAAAACTGGTCTTTTTTTGTCAAAATGAGAGGGATAGGTTTCAATACCATCTTATTGTCATGTAATTTTCTGGCTCATTGGTTTTAGTTCATAACTAGTTCCCGAACAGTATTGATTTAATAGTTACAAATTGTTTTTTGAAAAAACTAAGAGAAAGAACGACAAGTAGACGCAAAAAACGTACTCTGTGGGAACGGCTAGTTTTCTAATAGGACCATATAATTGCAAATATTATTAGATATGCATTTTAATAAAAACATAATTATGTTTCGATAAAAAACTTTTATAATATGTCTGGAACGATATGAGCAACGGTAAATTAAACCTAAAAATGCATCATTTTTTTCAAATTAAACCCAGAGGGGCCGAATACCCTTTTTTCAATATTCGGAGGGCTGAAATGATTGCCAGACCAAAATTTACCTTTTCGAGCAAACGCAATTTTTGCTGCTAGTTCTGTTGCATGACTACTTGAAAGAAATCAATAGATATCAGAGCCCAGTACATTAGAGTTCTTTGCCATGTAGTTATTAGCACAAATAAGAGGCGAGAATAGCTACACCAATTCGTAACATAATTCCATTTTGTTGGGTTATGGACTTTCGCAAGCGGAATAAAAAGCGTTTTTAACTAAGTAAAAGAATTAATTTCTAAAAAATGAGAGAATAAAAAATGATATTTACAGTAGAATTTAGAGATTTACAGGAGAGATCTGATTATTAGATCAAGATGCTGATTTGAATTTGGGGATGAAAAAGGACTCAACAATCAGCTGTATATATACCCATTATCAGTGTGAAAAAGTCAAGATACAAAACTAATCTTAGCTTCGTGATTTATAGTGGGGGTCGCTAAGGTTACCCAATATGGTTTGCTTCTGCAAATCAGTCGCAAAGGGAACCATAAATGGAATGCATTTGCACTTTTCTAAGAATTCATTCACACTTCCAGAGATATCAGCATCATTTAATACATGCTGGGAAGATTTTACATCAATTAATCTAACTCTAGTAATGGTTATCTAGATTCACCAATTTGAACCGAATATTGATTCTAAGCACCATTTCTTGACGATTCAGTTATATAATTTCTTTGGTCGAAGTCATATTGCTTGTCTTTCTAATCTGGTAAGTCAAACTTTCTTTCTGATTCTCACTAAGTTTAAGACTATAGTTTGGTCGATATTCTAACACCCCCACTCAGACTTGAGCTGATTGCGTAGAGTCTGTTCCCATCAAAACTGCTCTGAATGTTTCCACTTTCGAAACGGGTAAGGACTTTGTGAAGATGTCCGCTGCCATTTTGTCTGTAGGGACGTAATGAATTGAAATAGTCCCATCCTCCGTCTTGTCCCGGATGAAGTGAAACTTTGTTTCGATGTGCTTGCTCCTTTTGTGCATGACTGGGTTTTGGCAGAGTCTGATAAAACTTTAGTTGTCTTCTCCAGTTGCTATTGGACGTTTCTGTTGGATGCCAAAATCCTCTAGAAATTGTTTCAGGTAGAGTGCTTCCTGAACTGCTGCTGCCATGCCCTGATATTCTGATTCTGATGAAGAAAGAGCAACTGTGGCCTGCTTCTTGACACCCCAGCTGAGTGCTGCGCCACGTCCGTTGAGCTTGAAGTAATAGCCCGTTGTTGATTTTCTGTCGTTCACGTCTCCAGACCAGTCTGCATCACTTTCCCGCACTAAATCATAACTAGCCTCTTTTGTGTAAGTAAGTTTTAAACCTTTTGAACCTTGAAGATATCGCAGAAGTCGTTTTCCACACATCCAGTGTTGATTGGTAGGTGCATTCATGTGTCTGGACAGAATGTTGACTGTGAACATGATGTCTGGCCTCGTCTGCTTGGCCAGATACAGAAGTGATCCAACCAAGCTTCTGTAGATCCTCTGGTCCACTTCTTCGTCTCCGTTCTGTGCTGTCTGAAGTTTCAAATTCAAATCAGCTGGAGTTTTTGAGGGTTTGCATTGATCCATTTGAAACCGCTCAAGCATTGTTTCTATGTAGCTTTCTTGGTTGACTGTAACTTTGCCCTCTTCTCGTCTGATTCTTAGACCCAGAAACCAGTGTAGTCTCCCTCTGTCTTCCATGTGAAAGGTTGCTTCTAGTGCCTTCTTGACATCAGAGACCACTTTCATACTTCTTGATGCTACTATGATGTCGTCAACCCAGACCAAGATGAAGATGTGATCCTCTGCCTCTGATCTTGCGAACAAGCAGTGATCGTTCCTGCTTCTGATGGCCCTGTCTCAGTAGGAAGTTTGCCAGCTCTTTTTACCAGTTGTTAGCAGCCTGTTTCAAACCATAAATTGATTTATTTAGTCGACATACTAACTTCTCCCCATCTGATCCGCCTTTTTACAAACTCCTGTGGCTGTTCCAGATACACTTCTTCCGCGATTGATGAGTGCAGGAAAGCAGCCTTGACATCAAATTGGTGCATCACATGGCCCTGCTTCGCTGATAGCTGAAGTAGAATCCTGAATGTCTCTGGCTTGCAGGTAGGCGCAAAAGTCTCAAAGTAGTCCAGTCCTTCCACTTGTTTGAAGCCTTTCGCCACATAGCGCGTTTTGTATTTGTCCACTTGACCACTGGGTCCCAATTTCACTTTGTAGACCCATTTGCCCGGTATGACGTTCCTGTCTTTGGGTGGTCTCATTAGGTTCCAAGTCTCGTTGTCTTGGAGTGCCTAGACCTCGTCCTTCATTGCCCTGTGCCACTGGTTCCAATCGTCACCTTGCTTGGCTTCGTAGACTGTTTTGGTTCCACATAGTCGCCCTCAGTCACAGCAAGATGGGTCCTGACTTCTCCAAAAAATTGCGGAACATTCCTTGCTCGCGTCCCTCGTCTGGGCTCTGCTCTGTCCGCGTGTTCCAGTGCATCTTCATTGAAGCCAACTGTCTCTAACTGTGAGAAGTCTTCTGTGTCACTGTCTTCCAGTGACTCTGAGTCTCTGTGACTCCCTCTTGTTGCAGTAGATCTTTCATCTAGTGCTGTTTCTCCAACATCCGAGGCCACTTGTCTCAGTGTTGTTTCTTGAGTATTCACGCTCCCTGCGTCATGCCACTCCTCCTTTATTGCAGTAGATGTGTTGTGTCCTGGCGTTCTCTGTTGTCATCGTCTTGATGACCATCATCTGGGTGCCAGATTCCCAGTTCCGACCCATCATCTAGTAGGTCAGCCGTTTCTTTGTTGTCAGGGATTGAGCCCACTTCAGACTCCTTGATGATCACATCTCGAACTGCCATCACCTTGCGTGTGTTGGGTATGTACACCAGGTATCCTTTTTCTCCTTCAGTATAACCCACAAACTTTCCTTCCAGTGCCTTGGGTTCAAGTTTGCTGACTTCTCTGTCCCTCTTCCTCATGAAGACTGTGCAACCAAAAATAGATAATTTACTAATTGGAAGCTTAGGTTTTATACCTCTCATCAGCTCTGCTGGGCATTTTTCTTCTCCTCGTCTAACAACCAAGTTTTTGATCCTTGCTGCGTGAAGAATTGCTGCTCCCCACATCATCTTGGGATGTCCTGAGTCAATGAGCAAACATCTTGCCATCTCCAGCAGTGTCCTGTTACACCTCTCAGCTAACCCATTCTGTTGTGGCGTCTCTGGTATGGTCTTCTCCTGTAGAATGCCTGCATCTAAGCAGTACGTCTTGAACTGCTCTGAGAGAAACTCCTTCGCATTGTCTTGCCTCAACTTCTTGGGCATCCCCACACTGAGAACAAATTTCTTCAGGCTGGCCAATGCTTCACTCTTTGCCTTAAGCAATTCCACAAACACAAACTTCGTGTACTGGTCTGCAAACACTATGCAGAACCGGAACCCTGACAGTGACTCTACTCTGGAAGGTCCCATCACGTCTGTGAACACCCTCTCCAGCTTCTCTTCTGCTTGGGTCTCTGCCACTCTTGGTACTGGAGTCTTTGTGATCTTGGCCAATGCACACACATTGCATACATCATCGAGTTCCCCCGCTGTCTCTGGTCCATTCCTGACCACATCTGCTTGATTCAAATGACCCAATCGTCTGTGCCACTTCCTTGCACTGTCAAGTTTCACGCTGTTGGAACTAATCTTGAATTCTAGAACGCTGCAGGGTAAGTAAAACAAATTATTTGCTTGTGTTAGTTTTACCCGAGTTCCCTTCTGAGTTTCATGCAGCTGTTTCCTCTCTCAAATGTGAAGCTATGTCCCCACTCCGTGCATCTTGAGACTGATAGGAGGTTTGAAGAATAGTCCGGCACACACAGAACGTTTTTGAGTTCGCATTGGAATTCCCCTTTGTTTGGGGGTATGCTGATCCTCACACAGCTTCTGCCAGCCACTCTGGAACCCTCTCCGTTGGGATTTGTGACCACTGATTGAATGGGCACAAAGTCCAGGAACGCATCGATGTTCGTCACTATGTGATCTGTACAACCACTGTCCACTAGCATGCCTGCTGTCTTCCACTGGGTAAGAGCTGCCCAGCATTCCTCGTCTGTTGTAGCCAATGTTGGACCCATTGCCACTGACTCATGTTTGCCTCCATCTCTTTGTCTCTTGCATGCCCTGTCTAGGTGACCCTTCTCACCACACTTGCTGCATTGTGCTATCTTCTTCTTCCTGCAGTCCTTGGCAAAGTGTCCAGGGATCCCACACACAAAGCAGTTTCCTTTCTTGGGTCCCTTCTTGAAGTCACGCTTCACTGCCAGTGCCACTGAACCACTTTGTCCCTTGTGTCTCTGCACCGTGCTCTCATGAAAGTTCTGCAGCCTTTTCCTCAACTCTGTGAAGTTCGTTGCCGGGTTGAAGCTTTCCTGAATAACAAAACTTTCATACCTTATTGGTAGACCATTGAGGACCAAGGCGTTGAAGAGGGTCTCTGAGACTGCTTCCCCTGCTTCTTGTAGCCTTGTGAGCAACTCCTGTTCCCTGATGAAGAAGCTGTCCAAATCCTCAGAATCCTCGAGCTACAGTCGAGCAAGCTCTGCCACTAAAGTCACCACTGTCGGCGTCTCCACACTCTGAAATCTCTCTTGCAAAAGCTTCCAAGCCTTTGCTCCATCTCCAATGCCATCATCTCCCACACAGTCATGTCTCATCAGCATGAGGGTTGTTGCATCTAGAGTCAGGGCCAGATGGCACCACACATTGTTCCGTTTCTCCTTGATATCTGCAACTTCCTTCTCATATGCATCCTTCAGCACCTTGTGGTTCTTCTTCTCACCATTGGTTGCCCCATTGGCCAGTGGCGCAGGCTCATTGGGTTGCTCCTCTGTCCCCAGTAGTGATTTGTAGAGTCCCTTCGTCTGCATCATCGCCACAAATCTTGTGCTCCAGATTGGAAAGTCCTGTGCCTTTCCTGTGTAGGTCAGCAGCTTCACTGTCTGTTGATCCATTGGAGTTTGAGCAGGCAAAACAGTTGTGAAAAGAAAAGGTACTCAGCAGAAAAGGATTATGACTGCCAACAGCAAATTAGATTTGTTTTGGAAATTAATTTTATGACTTAGAAAATTGCTGGGCCCATAACCTGTTGGGTTATGGACTTTCGCAAGCGGAAAAAAAAGCGTTTTTAACTAAGTAAAAGAACTAATTTCTCAAAAATGAGAGAATAACAAAATGATATTTTACAGTTGAATTTAGAGATTTACAGGAGAGATCTGATTATTAGATCAAGATGGGGATTTGAATTTGGGGATGAAAAAGGACTCAAAAATCAGCTGTATATATACCCATTATCAGTGTTAAAAAGTCAAGATACAAAACTAATCTTAGCACCGTGATTTATAGTGGGGGTCGCAAAGGTTACCCAATATGGTTTGCTTCTGCAAATCAGTCGTAAAGGGAACCGTAAATGAAATGCATTTGCACTTTTCTAAGAATTTATTCACACTTCCGGAGATATCAACATCATTTAATACATGCTGGGAAGATTTTACATCAATTAATCTAACTCTAATAATAGTTATCTAGATTCACCAATTTGAACCGAATATTGATTCTAAGCACCATTTCTTGCCAATTCATTTATATAATTTCTTTGATCGAAGTCATATTGCTTGTCTTTCTAATCTGTTAAGTCAAACTTTCTTTCTAATTCTCACTAAGTTTAAGACTATAGTTTGATCGATATTCTAACACATTTTATAACATTAATAGATTGTCGAGAGCGTTCGGGATTGGCTAGCGGGGACTTAACGGGGGTTTTATCTATATTTGAGGCAATTTCTTGGAACTTTATTTTGCGATTTGAAAAGAATCTGTTGGCAAAATTAGAAATTGAAATTCGAAATGGAAGCAACATGCAAGCCTCAGTTCATTCCACGATTAAAGGAAGCTTTTTCCGCGCCCTTTTTATAATCTAAGATTAGTCTAAGCGACTTACGATCTCAAAAGGGTTCTTAAGATTATAAGTTGTGTCTGTTTTCGTTAGACTATTTTGTCTGGGACTGTTTTGTCTGGGAATATTTCACTATTCGGGACTGTTTTGTCCAGGACTGCTTTGTCTGTTCACCGTTATGTTCAATGGGTATAATAGTCAGCTTTGTTTTAATAGGACCACCTCATCAAAGAACCATGAGATTTTGGAACCCAGAGTGGATGAAAAGAATATTGATCTCTGCAATTTGAAGGCTGGGACACGGTTTAAAGACTCTAATAGACTCTTGAAGACTCTATGTCCAAGAAACTGTTTGTTTGTTGAATTTTTTGTTCAAAAATCTTTTAATATTCAGATGAATTTTTTTCAACATTACGTCATCTTAAACCCTAACATATATTTGGAAATTTGTTAATTTTTGATGTTATTAAGAATAATACTATTCTAAGTTTATTTCGTTTCATATTGGAGTACGTGAAGGTTTTAGATTGGGGCGCGATGAGCTAACTCTTCTTTTATTTTTAATTGTACACTTAAAACTAACTCTCACTCAGGAAACCTGATACAGAAAACCCTGATTATTGAAAATTTGTTTTTAAAATTTGTTTTTTTTTTAATCCGCCAATGGATAATAGTCATAAGCAGCTGATTGCATGGACAGTAATAATGGGCATTACAGGTGTATAATTTTGGTCATTTAAACGGATATATCAAATTAACATCACAGTATGAGTTCCCAAAAAGAAACCAGGTATTGCAAGTTAATATCCTGGACGACATTTCGGCCTCACCTTCCGTCTAGCGAAAACCAAATGTCGTTCTACCCGGTCTGGCAAATGCACCTGTTTCAAAACTAAAGAAATTTATTTTTGCCTGAGCTCCGTTAAAAGACAAAAATTGAAATAGTCTCAGTATAGTTCCCATAATTTTACCGAATCGTTTCGAGTGCTTCAAAAGTATTCTAACCTCACATGAACTTTTGTTACAGTACCAAAAGAAAAGATCCAAAGCCCTGTTAATTTGGGCATCTAAATCGAGAATTAGCCGTTTAGTTTCTGAACCTTTTTCTTCATCAATATCCGAATTGCACGAGACTAAGATTTAAGTTATAATGTCAATCTCTAACCTCTAGAAAGTGCAACTCCGAATCTGAAAACTGTTATCCAATAAACATTCGGCGACAAACAAGTCAACAAACTGAACGCGAAAGAAAACAAACAGGATAACACCATTGCTCTTTTCCTTCCAAACTTATCGCCCATGAACCCCCAAATTGGGAATGACAAAGCATAACCAACGTAGAACGATGAGCTCATGAAAGCTTCAGTTTGAATCGACAATTGTTCTTCGACATAAAGTCTTGAAGAAAGATAAGCAGTGTAAATAGTCGAGGAATCTTGACTAGTGTAGACTGCTGTTATTATACCCACAGTAACGATTTGATGGAGACCAAAACCCATTTGGTCAATAATTTCGGACACAGTTTCTGGCGTTTGGTTGTCCACGTTACTTTTTATGGCCAACTTTGGTTTTGAAGATTGGTTGTCGTTTTGTGGTAACTTTGTCGCATTCGTATTTTGTTCGAACCTCGACATTTTAGGAAGTATAAAGGATGAATAAAGAGAGAGAGTTAAGAACAATTTTAAAAAATCAGAATTAATAGCTATTTTTACTGATAGAGGTCGCTTAAATATTTAGAAGAGGTTTTATTACTTTTGGACAATAATGTTAGCAGATCAAGCTAAATGAGCTTCAAAACGAAACTTACCATTTTTAAATACTAAATGGAACTCTCTGTTGGAGAAGATTAGTTGAATAAACACTTTCTTATCATTGTGACCTTCATCTTCTAGTCAAAGAATAGAACGGCCACAGTGAATCAGAAGAGATTTCTGTACAAATGTTTAATTCTGGTCAGAAGTATCGTGAACAGATAATCAAATCGTATGTCATGCAAAAGTGAACTTTGAGTGAATATGTTTATTTTCAATAATTGACTGCACAATTGTTGCGCCACAGAACTCAAGGTACATACGAAGTCGCTCAAGGTACATACGAAGTCGGTCAAGGTACATACGAAAACGAAAATGTCATACATACAGAAACAGAAAATGACAAAGTAATTTTTAATGCATTATCTATAAATCGCTTTTTAGGTCGGCAATAAATAGGGCGAGACTTCAGCTCTCTTAATGCTGACAGAAACTGTCACCGTCATACGAGCCAGTGCCCCTACTTTTAATCAATACATGTATTATATGTATTGTGAAATAAAGAGGTCAAATTGACCAAATGGTCCCCTTTTTTGGTATGGGTGCTGGCTTGTAATGGTGCCTTGGATTTCATATACGCAATTCTCCATCACTGAATGAGATCTCAGATGATGTCACTTTTGCAGATCAAAGTTCAGTTTATTTTCAGCAAAAAATAACCCGTGTTGCACTAAAACCCCAGGACAGGTTCAAAGCTTTATTCCTGCATTTCTTATCCTTCGTTCTTTTGACTTTGCTTTTATGTTGAGAGCAGGATAAACTTTTCAATATAGTTTTCAGACCTATATTGAGATAATATAGGCTAATAAAAACCGGTTTCGGAAAAACTCCATCTAATTTTAGGGAGAAAAGAACCCAAGGAAAAATGGCCCCCACAACCCCCCCCCCCCCCCGAAAAACCACCTTTATAAAGAGCTGCGTAAAAGTAGTTCCAAATTGTGATCAATTATCACAGCAGTGAGAAATTAGAACCATAACTCATCTTTCCCATTCAACTTGAAATGTTTAACAAATTTACCTTTCGAGTCCTTTTTGAAATATTTGACAGTTTGATTTTCGTAGCTTTCAATACAAAATTACAGTCGTTTCTCAGCTGTCAAACAACAAATTACAAGCAGGCATCAGTCACAACGACACTTAAACTGATTTAATCAAAACAAAACCATTTGCTGATAACAACAAAAGAGGAACGTAATTCTCTGGAAACAAGAAGCGATCAACGAAGGGTTTTTTAGGCAATTCAAGACAGCCCATTACAATGGTCTATTGTTAGCGAAGTTTTGAGTAAACTCACTAAAGTTCATAGCGGTTTCTACTTGCGGGAATGGGGTATAAGGGGGAAATTAGAATAGGCAAAAAAATTGTAGCCACTAGTCAAAATCCACAACTAAGTTTTGTGGAAATTTGCGAATAGCAATTAAAACACTTAAAAGAAGTACGTCAAAAACCACTCGATGTTATAAAAAGTTGGTAAAATTGTATGCAAAATGCATCTTTTTTTTTGTATTGTTTTGCCTCCTTTTTACTGTACCCAGTGTAATCACGGCCGATAATTTGGGATTTTAAAGTAAAAGAAAAGAATGAAGAATGTTTAAAAAATCAAAAGTTTCAATGTATTTAATTTAGGACTACTTGTGCAAAAAAGCAGGAAAAATTGGAGAGAATTGAGATTGAAATACATTTTGAAAACCATTAAAAACTCGAAAACTCTGCTTATTTTTAAAGATTTAAAGCTATTTTTTCTACGAAGTCAGGTGTTATAGTAATTTAAATACATTATATCACCCAGTGGATATTGCAAAGCCACCATTTAGCGTTATTGGCAATCGCTTAATTTAAACGCAACTCTAGATCAGAATTCTCTCCTAATATCTACAAAAATTTCTTCCACTAACAAAGTTTTCACCTATTAATCTAAGCCCCATTTTTTAAATCTTAATACATTGAATGCTAAACTGTCAAAAAACAAATTTTAGATCATCGTCTATTCTCTGTCCTGTGACTTATATTTTTTCATCATACAGTCGCTCATCATATTTTTTTTACGATTCCAGGAAGGTATTCTACAGGCATCTTCATCAGAAGCAAGTTTGTTCGTGACTTCAAATTTGGCTTCTTTCTGTTCGAAGGAAAACCCAAAGAAAAGTGGCCCACACAGAACCAAGCTCAACTGCAAAAAACCACTACTTGACTATACAGAGTTGGGCAAAAGTAGCAAAAGTAGCAAAAGTCAAAAATCCACAACTAAGTTTTGTGGAAATTTGCGAATAGCAATTAAAACACTTAAAAGAAGTACGTCAAAAACCACTCGATGTTATAAAAAGTTGGTAAAATTGTATGCAAAATGCATCTTTTTTTGTATTGTTTTGCGTCCTTTTTACTGTACCCAGTGTAATCACGGCCGATAATTTGGGATTTTAAAGTAATAGAAAAGAATGAAGAATGTTTAAAAAATCAAAAGTTTCAATGTATTTAATTCGGGACTACTTGTGCAAAAAAGCAGGAAAAATTGGAGAGAATTGAGATTGAAATACATTTTGAAAACCATTAAAAACTCGAAAACTCTGCTTATTTTTAAAGATTTAAAGCTATTTTTTCTACGAAGTCAGGTGTTATAGTAATTTAAATACATTATATCAACCAGTGGATATTGCAAAGCCACCATTTAGCGTTATTGGCAATCGCTTAATTTAAACGCAACTCTAGATCAGAATTCTCTCCTAATAACTACAAAAATTTCTTCCACTAACAAAGTTTTCACCTATTATTCTAAGCCCCATTTTTAAATCTTAATACATTGAATGCTAAACTGTCAAAAAACAAATTTTAGATCATCGTCTATTCTCTGTCTTGTGACTTATATTTTTTCATCATACAATCGCTCATCATATTTTTTTTACGATTCCAGGAAGGTATTCTACAGGCATCTTCATCAGAAGCAAGTTTGTTCGTGACTTCAAATTTGGCTTCTTTCTGTTAGAAGGAAAACCCAAAGAAAAGTGGCCCACACAGAACCAAGCCCAACTGCAAAAAACCACTATTTGACTATACAGAGCTGGGCAAAAGTAGTAAAATTCAGATCAATGATCACAGCAATGAGGAATTAGAACAAAAACCGACCAAAAGTTGATTGCCATGAAAATGATGATGTCCTTATTATTTTAGCCATTGAAAAGTTTCTAAAACAGGGCTGCAAGAAAAGGAAATCAAATGGTCGGCTGCTTTTATAGACGACAAACTGTAAAACTTTTTAATAAACATGAAATTTTAAAAAGTCACATTTTTCTTTTTCATTCAACTTGAAATGCTTATTTTTCGAATCTTTTTTCAAATATTTGACCATTTGATTTTCTTAGCTTTTCAGTACAAAATTTTCTCAGCTGTCAGACAACAAACCAATAGCAGTCACCAGTCGCAGCGACACTTAAACTGTATTATTGAAAACAAAGCCATTCGCTGATAGCAAAAAAGTAATGTAATTTTCTTGAGAAACAATTGGATTATAGAACAATTTATTTCGAAAGCAAATCGAGACCGCAATGATATTGGTCTTTTGGTAGTGAAGTTTTGGGTTAGCTCACTAACGTTTATAGCGGTTTCCTCTAGCGCTCAGGGGATATAAAGGGGAAGCTCGAATAGGCGATAACTTTTGTAGCCATAAGTCGAAAATCCACAACTAAATTTTGTGTAAATTTGCGAATAGCAATAAAACACTTAAAACAGGTACGTCAAAAACCACTCGATACTATAAAGAGTTGGTAAATTTGTATGCCAAATGCATCTTTTTTTGTTTTGCGTCTCTTTTACTGTACCCAGTGTCATCACGGCCGATAATTTGGGATTTTAAAGTAAAAGAAAAGAATGAAGAATGTTTAAAAAATCAAAAGTTTCAATGTATTTAATTTGAGACTACTTGAGCAAAAAGCACAAAAAACTGTGGAGAAATGAGGTTGACATACATTCTGATAAACTTCAAAGCTCGAAAAATCTGTATAATTTTAATTAGTTTTTCAAGCTATTTTTCTTCGAAGTCAGCTGTTATAGTCACCTGATTACATTATGTCACCCAAGGGATGTTGCAAAAACACCAATTTGTGTTTTGGTTGGCAATCACCTAATTTACACAAAAACTTAAGCTCAAAATTTTCTCCTAATGGTTACAAAATTCCATGCCCCAACAGACTTTTCTCCTAATATTCTCAGACGAATTTTTATCCTAATACATTGAGTGCTGAACTGTCAGAAATCTACACTTAGATCATCGTCTGTTAGTTGTCATGTTACTTTTATTTGTTCATCATATAATTGCCTAGCATAGAAATTTTACGACTCGAGGAGGGTAATCTACAGGCTTCTTAATTAGAAGCAAGTTTGTTCATGACATGAAATTTTACTTCTTTCTGTTCGAACATTTACCTCCGTTTTCGAACATCGACATCCGACATCTGTTTTCGAACAGCGGACTTCAACAGCGGTCTAGCGGTCTAGTTTATATTATATAGTATTGAGAAAATGCTGGTAAAACTCAAAGTGGCTCAGAGAAGTTTTTGATCCCATATAAGTCCCTTCTAACTATCTAAACCGCCCCCTCCCGCCTATCGCCTTCACCTACCCCCTATACCTAGCCCACTTACAAACCTAAATCCATACGTACCCCCTCCAAACAAGTTTACCCATGTTTACCCCCTAAGACCCTAAGATTTAGACCCCGGTACCTCCCCGCCTCCGGAACCCCCATCATGCCATGCTACACCCCATCTAATATAGCACCCCATCACCCAGTTAAAATACCTACACCAACCCGCCGCAATAACCTACTCCCTCATACTACCCAACGTCAACAACACTCTACACCTACCTTAATCCCCCTCCCATACCAACTCCCACATAGACCCAGATTACTAACTAAAAGTTTGTTGCTTCTAACTATAATTTGGGTTGTTCATATTATTTCTCTTTTGATATTTCTGAAAAAGGTAAGATATATGAAGTAAGCGTTGTTCTTACGTAATTGAAGTAGGGTAACACTAGCTGTTATTTTTTCAATTGACATGCTTTGTCATTTTTTATTGATCTGTTACTTGCACCCAAGATTCTCAATCCAAATTTTAGAGCAACCCAGCAGTTTTAGAGGGAAAAACATTTAATACTTCTAAGTCAAAACTACGGAATTAAGATCATGAATAATATTAATATTTTAAAAAGTCTTATAGAGATCCATAGACATGCGTTGAGGATTGTATACAGAGCGCGTTATCTAGACCAGTAGGTGTCACAAGTTTTTAATAAATTATCCAGTAATCATAAGTTTTTAATAAATTATCCAAGAAGAAACATTTTCTATACCGTATAGAGACATAAAAATTGTTTAAAAAGGAAAAAAATGAAACCAGAAAGAGCTCAGATATGCTTTGTGCGGTCAATCCAGATCTTTAGGAATGTAGATAAATTACCTGCAAAAAGACATAAACGATCAATCAATTAGACGATCAGTGGACAAAAGAACAAAACAGTGGAAAATTTCAGCAAAAAGGGCACAAATCTTCGGGTAAGCAATAAAGGATTTAACCAATGTGAATTAAAAGAACAAATAAACATTCAAGGTTATCCAGCAGAACACCCAAACTTTTTCTACAAAAGGCTGTAACTTCCCACGTGTTCTAATTGAATTAATAACTGTTCATGAACTGTAATGGCGTCTTGAACTGATTTTCAAATTATAAACAAAAAGGTTAACGATTTCATTTAATAGGTGGATAAAGGTTTTTCTATCACAAAAAGATATATACGTGAAGCGAAATGCCAAACCCATTCAAAAAAAATTTCCGATCAATGCCGAAAAATCCGAATAAACAATATAAGACTTTCAAAAACCCTTTACAAAAATGTTGCTCAAACTTAAAATAAAAGAGTATCAAGTTGAATAATTAATGAGATAGAGTAGCAGAAAGAACTCTGGAATCTGGATAAACTAAACAACAAAAAGGTATATTTTGGAATGCAAAAACAAAATTGGCCCTCAGTTTATGAGTCCAATATTTGATCGCTGGACGAATCCCAGGCCAACACATACCTTTTTAAAAAACAAAACATACAGAAAACACAATTTCAGAATTTACCGACAAAAATCGAAATGCTACCAGGTTCATAAACTCCATGACGAACAAAACAAGAAATCTGTCAGATATTCAGATCAAAATAGAACACGGGTGTTTTATTTGCACGCTTACACAAAACAATCTGTAGTAGAGCTGATAAACAAAAAACGACAACGCCCGCGGAACACTTGCAAAATCACCAAAGGCCATCTTCTTTTTTAACAAAGTTTACCCTGGTTACCACAGACAGATGGTGTAAATAACAGCTCAAAGTAGCGAAAAACGAGACATTATAAGGGTTGAAACCCTCAGCATACCGAAACTCAAAATTAATTAGCTTACTCTTCCAAAGTGTAACCCAGGTTGAGGTCCAGACCCAAATTTTTGTCTGATTAGACTTTCCAGAACAAAATTATCTCTGATCAGACTTTCCAGACAAAAATTCCCCCAAATCAGACTTTCCAGACCCAAGTAACCTCTGATCAGACTTTCCAGACACAAAAGGTCTCTGATCAGACTTTTCAGACCGAAGTTGTTCTGATCAGACCATCTTCAGACCATGGTCCAGACTCAAATTCAGACCATTGCCCCGACCTTAATCAGACTATGATCAGACTCAAGTGCGCTCAAAGAGGCTATGATCAGACCCAGTTGCACTCGAAGCATTTATGGTCAGACCCAGTTGCGCTTCCAGCTATTTATGATCAGACTGAAGTGCGCTCAAAACCCAGTTCAGATCAGCCTCAAGTGCACTCGAAAAAGTCTCAAGTGCACGCGAATGGGCAAAAACTCGCTCAACTATGTAATAAAAATCTCGCGACGCACGCAATTTAGCTGAAATTGCATCACCGAAAGAAAAAAAAGCAGATTTGAAGTGATTGTGATGTCATATGGTTGCAATAAAAATCTTGACGAAATAAAACCCAAGAGATGGCCAACAATAGCCCCAGCTATCGCTATGTGGCTATTAAATACCCAATCAAGCGACTGACGAGGCGCGGGTTTGGCTATTCTAGCTCAAGCTTAAAGGGGGAGTTACCCTAGCTGGGTGCGTGTGGGAAGATGGGACAAAAAAAGTGCCGAGGAGTGGTGTTTCCAAATTTCCCAACAATAATTTCCATCATCAGACTAGTAAAACTCTAGCAGTGAACAAAGGATTAATAAAGAGGATTTTCGCTGTTTATCCCATATTTGAGGACAAAAGTCCAAAGGTCCAATAACCGCTCAAGCTGACGGCGTCTATTAAACATAACCGACTGTCTTCTAGCAAATTGCTCTCAAACGACCGGCGACCTTGAGGATGATGCAATTGGGGATGGGGTCAGTAAAGGGTGGTAGGGTTGGGAGGGCTGGACGAAAGGGGGAAAGATTCAAACCGTCTGGTAGATGAGGGTGCGGGGGGGGGGGTGACTGAGTGAATAACGAAAACGTGGTCAATCGAAAAACCCCATTAAAAAGACCACAAGACTTATAAAATTACTACATATTTCCTCTGAGAGCAATAAATAATTGCTACAAACTTTGTTTGAGAGCAGTAAATAAGTTACAAAAGCTTAAAATGAAGAAGAGTCATTTTCCGTTTCACACTTAGATGGCGCCTGAATTTGAATCGATTCAAAATTAAAACTGAGTCCAACTTTTAAAACCTCAGAGTGATTTTTGTCCATATTAATTTAGGACTTTAAATTGCAGGACTTCAATTACTCAAAATATACACGAAGAAATTCCAGATTATATCAAATTTAATGCTTTTCAAAAGGGAGTGGTGTTTCCAAATTTCCCAAAAATAATTTCCATCATCAGACTAGTAAAACTCTAGCAGTGAACAAAGGATTAATAAAGAGGATTTTCGCTGTTTAACCCATATTTGAGGACCAAAAGTCCAAAGATCACAAGATAAATCAATTTAAAACATAGAGCGACTAACGTCAGACTAACTGCTCAGAACCTCCAGAAAAACAATCTGGTATCTCAACTACTTAGCTATAAGGGCTTTGCTTCTCTTTCGCTCACAATCGCTGTTATATTAGCAGCGAAAGAATGTTCCGAAAAACCGCAAAAACGATCAAGCAAAAGTTTTGCATAAAAAACACGCACACGTTTACAATAATTGCCTCAATAACCCCCTAGAGAGCAATTAAAAACGGATATGGACCAACCGAACCTTAATATAAAACATAGCCTGCAAATTGATGAAAAATAGACACCCTTAACCCGCTTGACTCACATTGGAATGGAAGCAGAAAACAAAAAGTAAAGAGATAGAAATTGAACGAATTTTTCTAATTATGAAACTGTTCGTATTTGTTGTTCAAATTCTGCATATTCGGTTAGCTTCTAAAATTACACTTTATTCAGTCTCTAAACTGAAGGCTATTAAGTATTATACTAATGCCAGCCAGCAATCTCTTTAATAAACTTTGATAACCTAATGCGCAATGACTTAATCACACGGCTTTATAGTTTTATCCCGTTTCTTTTGATTTTGCACTTTTGACATTGACCGTAGTCACTACATTGCGTAATTAAATATGCGAAAAAATTTAAAATTCATTCAGTTGAAACAATTAAGGAGGTAAGTCACGAGTGAAATTCGTGACTTATGTATAAACCAAAAACGTGATCAGGTCGAGCTACTCAACTAGTAAATTTGGGGCCATGCACAACTTACTTTCTTTATCTTATTGTCATCTTCATTATCTATTCATCCAGCCTCTGGCTTGAAACATTCGGTGCAAAACTGATTACTCAATTACTAAACACAATACAACAAAAACAAGTTAAGTCGCACAAACTGCTTTATGCGTACTAAGATCAGAATTTACGCCCTCCTTCTTCAATTATTCTGGACACTCCACTGATTGAAAAATCGGTCGATCAAAAAACCCAGCTGAGTGCTGCGAGCGGTTTGGTTCAGCGGTAGTACGGTTTGTTCGTTCGTTTTTTGGGGTTACAATTAGAGTTCAACTTCCAATCTTTATTTTTTCGCTTGAAGACAATCAAATCAACAAATTTCACACGTCGATTTTATTCAGAGGTCCATAGTACTTAGAATGGATGAGTGCGCCTCAGCTGAAGGAATTAAGTACAATGAGATGAAAATTCAATTTTAAAAAGAACTCTTTCCTCTGAACGCTACTTTTTCAAATTCAATTCTCAACCTTTCATTAAATGGTTGTACATAATTAGCTTATATTCATCCTGCGATGTAAGATTTCTACTATCATATAACTTGAAGATCCAAAATTGACCAAAAGTATACGTTAGCGACGGCTCTTCTGTCATTAAATGTAACTACAGAAAGTTATTTTCACCCCTAATTTGTTGTGATTAAAATATTACCAGATTGCAAATTGCGCTATTGTAACATAACACTTATTAAAGGATTGTAACACATCACTAAAAACGTTTTGAGTACATTTATTTCTTATGGTTGCTAATCAAAATTTATAAACGTTAATTATTTTGAAGCAGAGTAACGGCAATTAAAACTTTAGAAAACCAGCTAGAATTGTCACTCCACTACCAAATTTTTTTTCGGCAACCAAGAAGTCGCACCCAGCTGGCAGATTGCCAGAAGATAACCGCAATAGCTTTGTAGATCTGCAGGATCAAACTCAGTAAAAGGACAAAGAGAATTTTTAGTAAAAGCTGAGATGCAATATTTTGATTAACATTCACTTTTTAAATCACTTTTTGCTGCTTCTAACAGCTGCTCTCCAATAAACTTCAATTAGAGTGACACACTTACTTAACCTTATCTCTTTGAGTTAAAGTAAAAAGTCAATTCCAGAGTGAGGAAGCCATTTTCAGAGTGAGGAAGTGAGATGAGTCACGTGTGACAAAAAACAATCCCGCGAATGAGCAAAAACTCGCTCAACTAAGTAATAAAAATTCCGTGACGCACGCAATTCAGCTGAAATTGCATCACCGAAAGATGGTGATATCATATGGTTCATCATATGATCATATGGTTGCAACAAAAATCTTGACGAAATAAAACCCAAGGGATGGCCAACAATAGCCCCAGCTATCGCTATGTGGCTATTAAATACCCAATTATGTCCGGGCGAATTCCTCTCAAGCGACTGACGTGGCGAGGGTTTGGCTTTTCTAGCTCAAGCTTAAAGGAGGAGTTACCCTCGCTGGGTGCGTGTGGGAAGATGGTGCAAAAAAGTGCCGAGGAGTGGTGTTTCCAAACTTCTCAACAATAACTTACATCATCAGACTAGTAAAACTCTAGCAGTGAACAAAGGATTAAAAAAGAGGATTTTCGCTGTTTATCCCATATTTGAGGACCAAAAGTCCAAAGGTCACAAGATAAATCAATTTAAAACATAGAGCAACTAACGTCAGACTAACTGCTAACAACTTCCAGAAAAACAATCTGGTATCTCAACTACTTAGCTATAAGGGCTTTGCTTCTCTTTCGCTCACAATTGCTGTTATATTAGCAGCGAAAGAATTTTCCGGAAAAGCGCAAAAACGATCAAGGAAAAGTTTTGCATAGAAAAACACGCACACGTTTACAATAATTGCCTAAATAACCCCTCGAGAGCAATTAAAAACGGATAAGGACCAACCTAACCTTAATATAAAACATAGCCTGCAAATTGATGAAAAAGAGACACTCTTAACCCGCTTGACTCACATCGGAATGGAAGCAGAAAACAAAAAGTAAAGAGATAGAAATTGAAAGAATTTTTCTAATTATGAAAGTGTTCGTATTTGTTGTTCAAATTCTGCATATTCGGTTAGCTTCTAAAATTACATTTTATTCAGTCTCTAAACTGAAGGCTTTTAAGTATTATACTAATGCCAGCCAGCAATCTCTTTAATAAACTTTGATAACCCAATGCACAATGACTTAAGCACACGGCTTTATAGTTTTATCCCGTTTCTTTTGATTTTGCACTTTTGACATTGACCGTAGTCACTACATTGCGTAATTTAATATGCGAAAAATTCAAAATCCATTCAGTTGAAACAATTAAGGAGGTAAGTCACGAGTGAAATTCGTGACTTATGTATAAACCAAAAACGTGATCAGGTCGAGCTACTCAACTAGTAAATTTGGGGCCATGCACAACTTACTTTCTTTATCTTATTGTCATCTTCATTATCTATTCATTCAGCCTCTGGCTTGAAATATTCGGTGCTAAACTGATTACTCAATTACTAAACACAATACAACAAAAACAAGTTAAGTCGCACAAACTGCTTTATGCGTACTAAGATCAGAATTTACGCCCTCCTTCTTCAATTATTCTGGACACTCCACTGATTGAAAAATCGGCCGATCAAAAAACCCAGCTGAGTGCTGCACTGCAAGCGGTTTGGTTCAGCGGTAGTACGGTTTGTTTGTTCGAGTTTTTTGGGGTTACAATTAGAGTTCAACTTCCAATCTTTATTTTTTCGCTTGAAGACAATTCTTTTTTCAGCAATTTGATCAACAAGTCTTTGAACTATCGAATCAGAGCAAAACAGTGAAGTGGTCAACAGCGTAAACGTTAAATTAACAAAGAGTTTGCAGTTTGAGGGCCGGCTTTAGACACATGACTTTGCTTTTTGTTTGTCAGACACAGTATGTTCTTCTGTCCGTCCGGTATGCTACCAATATATGGCTAGCCGCTGGCCTAGTTTATTGGGGGCCACATACAGCCCTCTTTGCTTCTATCTCATTGCGTCTTCGTCATCCATTTAGTCAGCCACTCAATCAAATCAACAAATTTCACACGTCGAGTCGATTTTATTCAGAGGTCCATAGTACTTAGAATGGATGAGTGCGCCTGAGCTGCAGGAATTAAGTTAGTACAATGAGATGAAAATTCAATTTTAAAAAGAACTGTCTCCTCTGAACGCTACTTTTTCAAATTCAATTCTCAACCTTTCATTAAATGGTTGTACATAATTAGCTTATATTCATCCTGCGCTGCAAGATTTCTACTATCAAATAACTTGAAGATCCAAAATTGACCAAAAGTATACGTTAGCGCCGGCTCTTCTGTCATTAAATGTAACTACAGAAAGTTATTTTCACGCCTAATTTGTTGTGATTAAAATATTACCAGATTGCAAATTGCGCTATTGTAAAATAACACTTATTAAAGGATTGTAACACATCACTAAAAACATTTTGAGTACATTTATTTCTTATGGTTGGTTATCAAAATTTATAAACGTTAATTATTTCAAAGCAGAGTAACGGCAATTAAAACTTTAGAAAACCAGCTAGAATTGTCACTCCACTATCAAAATTTTCTTTCGGCAACCAAGAAGTCGGACCCAGCTGCCAGATTAACAGAAGATAACCGCAATAGCTTTGTAGATCTGCCGGCGCAAAGTCAGTAAAAGGACAAAGTGAAACTTTATTATAAGCTGAGATGATATATTTTGATTAACATTCACTTTTTAAATCACTTTTTGCTGCTTCTAATAGCTGCTCTCCAATAACCTTCAATTAGAGTGACACACTTACTGAACCTTATCTCTTTGAATTAAAGTAAAAAGTCAATTCCAGAGTGAGGAAGCCATTTTCAGAGTGAGGAAGTGAGATAAGTCGTGTGACAAAAAACAATCCCGCGAATGAGCAAAAACTCGCTCAACTAAGTAATAAAAATTCCGTGACGCACGCAATTCAGCTGAAATTGCATCACCGAAAGATGGTGATATCATATGGTTCATCATATGATCATATGGTTGCATTAAAAATCTTGACGAAATAAAACCCAAGGGATGGCCAACAATAGCCCCAGCTATCGCTATGTGGCTATTAAATACCCAATTAAGTCCGGGCGAATTCCTCTCAAGCGACTGACGTGGCGAGGGTTTGGCTTTTCTAGCTCAAGCTTAAAGGAGGAGTTACCCTCGCTGGGTGCGTGTGGGAAGATGGTGCAAAAAAGTGCCGAGGAGTGGTGTTTCCAAACTTCTCAACAATAACTTACATCATCAGACTAGTAAAACTCTAGCAGTGAACAAAGGATTAAAAAAGAGGATTTTCGCTGTTTATCCCATATTTGAGGACCAAAAGTCCAAAGGTCACAAGATAAATCAATTTAAAACATAGATCGACTAACGTCAGACGAACTGCTCACAACCTCCAGAAAAGCAATCTGGTATCTCAACTACTTAGCTATAACGGCTTTGCTTCTCTTTCGCTCACAATCGCTGTTATATTAGCAACGAAAGAAAGTTCCGAAAAAGCGCAAAAACGATCAAGCAAAAGTTTTGCATAAAAAACACGCACACGTTTACAATAATTGCCTCAATAAACCTTCGAGAGCAATTAACAACGGATAAGGACCAACCGAACCTTAATATAAAACATAGCCTGCAAATTGATGAAAATAGACACCCTTAACCTGCTTGACTCACATTGGAATGGAAGCCGAAAACAAAAAGTATAGATAAAGTAAAGATAGAAAATGAAAGAATTTTTCAAATTATCCAAGTGTTCGTATTTGTTGTCCAAATTCTGCACATTCGGTTACCTTCTAAAAATACACTTTATTCAGTCTCTAAACTGAAGGCTATTAAGTATTTTACTAATGCCAGCCAGCAATCTCTTTAATAAACTTTGATAACCTAATGCACAATGACTTAATCACACGGCTTTATAGTTTACCCGTTTCTTTTGATTTTGCCCTTTTGACATTGACCGTAATCACTACATTGCGTAATTTAATATGCGAAAAAATTTAAAATCCATTCAGTTGAAACAATTAGTGAGGTAAGTCACGAGTGAAACTCGTGACTTATGTATAAACCAAAAACGTGATCAGATCGAGCTACTCAACTAGTAAATTTGGGGCCATGCACAACTTACTTTCTTTATCTTATTGTCATCTTCATTATCTATTCAGCCAGCCTCTGGCTTAAAACATTCGGTGCTAAACTGACTACTCAATTACTGAACACAATACAACAAAAACAAGTTACGTCGCACAAACTGCTTTATGCGTACTGAAGATCAGAATTTACACCCTCCTTCAATTATTCTGGACACTCCACTGATTGAAAAATCGGTCGACCAAAAAACCCAGCTGAGTGCTGCGCGCGGTTTGGTTCACTGGTAGTACGGTTTGTTTGTTCGAGCTTTTCGGGTTATAATTAGAGTTCAACTTCCAATCTCTATTTTTTCGCTTCAAGACAATTCTTTTTTTCAGCAATTTGATCAACAAGTCTTTGAACTATCGAATCAGAGCAAAACAGTGAAGTGGTCAACAGCGCAAACACTAAATTAACAAAGAGTTTGCAGTTCGAGGGCCGGCTTTAGACACATGACTTTGCTTTTTGTTTGTCAGACACAGTATGTTCTTCTGTCCGTCCGGTATGCTACCAATATATGGCTAGCCGCTGGCCTAGTTTATTGGGGGCCACATAGAGCCCTCTTTGTTTCTATCTCATTGCGTCATCGTCATCCATTTAGTCAGCCACTCATAATCAAATCAACAAATTTCACACGTCGATTTTATTCAGAGGTCCATAGTACTTAGAATGGATGAGTGCGCCTCAGCTGAAGGAATTAAGTTAGTACAATGAGATGAAAATTCAATTTTAAAAAGAACTCTTTCCTCTGAACGCTACTTTTTCAAATTCAATTCTCAACCTTTCATTAAATGGTTGTACATAATTAGCTTATATTCATCCTGCGATGTAAGATTTCTACTATCATATAACTTGAAGATCCAAAATTGACCAAAAGTATACGTTAGCGACGGCTCTTCTGTCATTAAATGTAACTACAGAAAGTTATTTTCACCCCTAATTTGTTGTGATTAAAATATTACCAGATTGCAAATTGCGCTATTGTAACATAACACTTATTAAAGGATTGTAACACATCACTAAAAACGTTTTGAGTACATTTATTTCTTATGGTTGCTAATCAAAATTTATAAACGTTAATTATTTTGAAGCAGAGTAACGGCAATTAAAACTTTAGAAAACCAGCTAGAATTGTCACTCCACTATCAAATTTTTTTTCGGCAACCAAGAAGTCGCACCCAGCTGGCAGATTGCCAGAAGATAACCGCAATAGCTTTGTAGATCTGCAGGATCAAACTCAGTAAAAGGACAAAGAGAAACTTTAGTAAAAGCTGAGATGCAATATTTTGATTAACATTCACTTTTTAAATCACTTTTTGCTGCTTCTAATAGCTGCTCTCCAATAACCTTCAATTAGAGTGACACACTTACTTAACCTTATCTCTTTGAATTAAAGTAAAAAGTCAATTCCAGAGTGAGGAAGCCATTTTCAGAGTGAGGAAGTGCGAAAAGTCACGTGTGACAATAAACAATACCGCGAATGGGCAAAAACTCGCTCAACTATGTAATAAAAATCCCGTGACGCACGCAATTAAGCTGAAATTGCATCACCGAAAGAAAAAAAGCAGATTTGAAGTGATTGTGATGTCATATGGTTGCAATAAAAATCTTGACGAAATAAAACCCAAGAGATGGCCAACAATAGCCCCAGCTATCGCTATGTGGCTATTAAATACCCAATCAAGCGACTGACGAGGCGCGGGTTTGGCTATTCTAGCTCAAGCTTAAAGGAGGAGTTACCCTCGCTGGGTGCGTGTGGGAAGATGGGACAAAAAAAGTGCCGAGGAGTGGTGTTTCCAAATTTCCCAACAATAATTTCCATCATCAGACTAGTAAAACTCTAGCAGTGAACAAAGGATTAATAAAGAGGATTTTCGCTGTTTATCCCATATTTGAGGACAAAAGTCCAAAGGTCCAATAACCGCTCAAGCTGACGGCGTCTATTAAACATAACCGACTGTCTTCTAGCAAATTGCTCTCAAACGACCGGCGACCTTGAGGATGATGCAATTGGGGATGGGGTCAGTAAAGGGTGGTAGGGTTGGGAGGGCTGGACGAAAGGGGGAAAGATTCAAACCGTCTGGTAGATGAGGGTGCGGGGGGGGGGGTGACTGAGTGAATAACGAAAACGAGGTCAATCGAAAAACCCCATTAAAAAGACCACAAGACTAATAAAATTGCTACATATTTCCTCTGAGAGCAATTAATAATTGCTACAAACTTTGTTTGAGAGCATTAAATAAGTTACAAAAGCTTAAAATGAAGAAGTCATTTTCTGTCATTTTCTTCACTTAGATGGCGCCTGAAGTTGAATCGATTCAAAATTAAAACTGAATCCAACTTATAAAACCTCAGAGCGATTTCTGTCCATATTAATTTACATATAGCCTGAATCAAAACGAATTTCTGCATTAATCAGCAACTACGTTTATTTATAAGAATCAAAGGTGCTATTATGAAAATCTTATCAAATCAAATTTATCGGTGTTTGAATAGATGGAAATTCTATCACTAGCTAAAATAATCAATTAATGAATAATTTAAATTCTAAAACCCTAATTACTGCTAATAATTGCAAGACTTTAATTACTCAAAATATACACAAAGAAATTCCAGATTATATCGAACTTAATGCTTTTCAAAATGTCCGCATCTTCAGGTGAAGTGAAATCAGCACTATTAGTTTCATTCAACCTTCCTTCAGTTTCTAAAACGAATCTGAGCAGTTTAACTAACGGGTCATTAAAAGTTCCTTCAGCAATTTCAGTTTCATTCTTTTCTACACAAACTCTGTATGCGCTGATTGAAAAAATGTATTGCTGAAATTTGAACCAATCAGATTGCTGGACTTCAGAAAATTTCTGGAACTCCCGATTTGCGAAATAATCTTCAAAAGGCAAATCGACGTAATAATTCTCCAAAACTCGGCGATCGAAATCGAAATAGGGCAAGATGAAGTCGTAAAATTCGTTCATATATTTCTCAAATTGTTCAAATTTTTCGTCGTACTCTTCCAGAACCATTTCCTTATTGCAAATTATTTCTTTGAAATGTTCATCCAATAAGAACTCTCTGTTCATGACGTGAGGTCTGGAATAGCCAATAGGAGCAAAGATGGTATTACTTGGGAAGTATTTGACAAACTGGTTGAGGAAATTGTCAAAATCGAACCAATGGAATCCTTGAGCTACCGTAACCAGTTTAATATCCCGCGATTTCAGCTGCAGTTTATTCACGACACCGATCAGGTCATAACCGTCATGACTGTAACAAAACAAAACTCTGCAGCAGATCTGTGTTTTTGCTCAAATTGTTTTTCTCGTAAATTTTGAGAAGTTATGTATTTAGTAGTTCATTCGATAGATATTGCATACATTAGAAAAATTCTTTGTGCAATTAAAATTTCATATACAAACAAACGACTAACGTCGGGCGAATTGCTCTCAAACGACCGGCGAGCGGTTGGCTTCGTCAGTAGCTAGCCACAGGGGGGGGGGTGCACCGTGGGCTGATGGGGGGCAACATTGGGTTGGGTTGGGGGGGGGGGGGGGGGGGCAACAGTGCGGTGGGGGGTGGAGGCAATAGTGGGGGTGGGGGGTCAACAGGGGGGGGGGGGGGGTCCCAACCTCTAAGAACCGCCCTTCACACCATAAGTATAAGTATAAGTCTCCAAAACAGTTTGATCTGAAACAGAGCTGAAAGGCTCTAAGAGCACTTAATGCCCGCTGGGCGCTACCTGTTTATCCCGTTTTTGAGTACGAAAAGTCAAAAATGTCAAAAGAAAAATCGGTCAAGCAAAAAATTGCATAAAAAGACCGACAGGACTAATATAATTGCTACAAACTGTTTGAGAGCAATTAACAATCAATGCCACGAAAACGAGTAAAAAAGCCTCTTTGCAGAGTTGCATGCATAAATGTCTCCCTAACTTATTTGGAAAATGCGCAGCTCGCCTCTCAAATGATTGATGTTCACATGGGTAAAAAAACTAAACTAACACCGGAAAATGTGCTCTCAGAAGACTGGCGGAGGCTCGATGGAGTTCAGCTACATAAAATTCCGAATGCAGGGGCAATGGACGGGGTACGATCACGCGATGGGGGTTAGTTTACGAGGCCTTAACGAGAGGGTCGAAATCGGCAAGTGGAAGAGGTCGTCGGGGGAGTGTTAGGGGCGGGTCATACATGTTCATCTTGTTTTTGAGGTTAAAAAATTCAAAACGGTCAGACGAAAAATTGGTCAAGCGAAAAATCGCATAAAAAAGACACAGGACTTATATAATTGCTCCCAACATAGTTTGAGAGCAATTAAAAACATAAAACACCGGAAACAAATCGCATACTAGTGCAATAAAAACTCTTAACTTGGCCTACCTATTTCAGAAGCATTAAAAACGAAATAAAAAAATCAATACATAGCTAGACACGCATTAATTTTTTTAATTAGGAATGTGGTTAGTTGTGTGCATAGTTTTGTGCGTGCGTATTACAAAATAAGCTACAGTTGAAGTTCAATGCTCGCAAATTTTCGAGTCGTAAAAAGACCAACACGTTTACAATAACTGCTTCAAACTTTTGTTCGAGAGCAATCAATCAGGCTCACGTAATCTATGCGCATATTTGGTTCAAAAGTTATTCACAATAAAAGAGAAACAAGGCGTGAAGTCTAGTCGAGATCAAAGCAAAAAGGGTTTTGAGCAGCAAGCGATGGAAAAAGAGCCCCAAATGAACGAGAATATTTTACTAACACAAAATTACAAGCATTAATTTCTGACACCAAGTAAAATTTGTAGGCGATTAGTAAAAATTTCTCTCGCTAGACGGACACACTTCAAAATGCTCGCCATTGTATAGAAATGCATTAGGTGATATAGCAAATGCACTAGGGGGTTGTAGACAATATGCAACCAATGTGCTGTGGAGTCAAAAACGAAACATAGCCGGCAGATTGCCGGAAAATAGCCGCCCTTGACGCGCTTGATGCACATCGGGATTGAAACAGAAGAAAAAAGAGGATACCAATTGACTAATATTTTTCTGTTTTTTTCAGTGCCAAAAATGTTCTCATTTGGCAAGCAGTTTCATTTAGATTCTAAAACTATACTTAAGCTTAATACCGATATCAGCTAGCAAACACTCTAACGAATTTTGATAAGCTAATTCTCAATGACCGGGTTTTATCGGTTTATCCCGTCTCTCTTGACCTTGACTGTATTCACTATCTTGCGTAATTCATTGAGTAAATGGATTTAAAAATCATTCAAATGAAGCAGTGAAAGAGGTAAGTCAGAAGTCAAACGTGAAAGTCGTGACTTATGTAAAACGAAAAACGTGATCAAAAGGTAAAACAAAGTTAAAAAAACATAGCAGGACAAGTCCTGAAAAACAATTCAAAGAATTGTATTAATTGATGACCTGACATTCATTTACTCCGCTTTGAAAGGTAAATGAGAGCTGTTAGTAATGACACTAACCAATAAAACAACACAAGAACAACAAAAACAAGCAAGACTAAAAATTCAACTGTTATTTTTTCCAAAGACAGGATCAACATCAAGAAACAACAAGTGATATGAACTCAGACTACCAACTATATTCCTCTATTTCTCATTAGCAACCTGTCACTAAATGTCGATGAGTCTCCTCATAAATAGTATTAAATGATGAAACAAAAATAAACGAAAACCGCAATAAAATTCGCTGAATCTTTTTGAAAACACTTAGTAAAAAAAGTCACAGAACTCAACTGCTACTCATGGACAAAACTAAATCAATAAATTGAGTTCTCAATGACCACCGCTTAGACCTGTCATCTATGAGATTAAGTGATAAGACAGCCATAAGTACAATAAAAACTATCATAACTAAAAAAATCACTTAGATTTAAAAAAAACGAACAAGCGTATTAGTCGCAAAAAACAATAGCTATGAATGAAATAACTTGCTTTAATAAAAGTCTTTATAGCAACTAATGAGACCTGACAATAATGAGACCAAGAGTTGAGACGACAAAGTTGAAAAGAAAGCTTGCAAAACTAAAAATAACTCGATAAATTTTATTGAAAACAATTAATGTCGAAGTCATAGAAAGCACTAGCTTTGAACAAAAACAAACATACCCGGCAGATTGCCGGAAAATAGCCGCCGTTGATTCCAGTAAGCATGATTGGGATTGAAAGAATAGAAGATATTGAAAAAAAGATTTGTGTACAAAAACATTTTTTAAGTCCGATTTATTTTGATGGCATTTCGTAGTTGAACATAACGTACTTCTGTTTCTTAGAGAGAGGCTACAGGGGCTACTATCAATACCAATAAGCATTAGAGATATTAACTAAGACTTATAGGAACGACGTTCAAATAGCGGGCATCTAAAATTGGGCTTAATGGGTTAATCCCGTTTCTACTTCTGACTTCAATTTTTTATACTGACTCTGTTCATTTTGAATTGCTTTGCTGAGCAACTGATGTTCAAAATCACTTTTAGCAGAATGAGAGAAGAGAGAAACTAGCCTAGAGAAGTCAAAAAGATTTCACGCAAAATGTTGAGAAAGCGGCAAAATGAGGCAAAGCGAAACATTTTTTTATTCGACGAAGTAAAAAAAAATAGGAGCGTTATAATAGACGGCTGAGAAGATGAGGGCGGCTATTAATAAAATCGATAAACTTAACCCCCATTAGCGCCATCAGAGACCTGCCCCCAATGAGATTAAATGATAAGACATCAAAAAGTACCATAAATACTTGTAGAACTCAAAAATTAACATTTTTGAGAAGAAGTGCTTTCAAAGTCATAAAAACCAATAGCTAATAACTCGATCCATTAATTAGGTTTTTAATGCCTCATTAGCAACCGATCAGTCCTGTCATTGACGATACTAAGTGATAAGACAACCGATAATTTTAAAAAAGGGGGCAAAATCTAAAATTCACTAATATTTTATGACAACAAATAGTGGCAAAGTCATAAAAAGTTTTAGCCGACGAAACGCTTTTAAGAATGAGCTATTAACTGAGAAAAATTCCTGGAATCCTTAAGGCAGTTTTGTTGGAAAGCCCAATTTTTTCTCGAGAGAAAAAGCCTACACTTTTCAAAGATAATTAAAGGGGATAAAAATAGGAAACAGTCCCAAAAAAACAACTTCCTAAAAGAAAAGCATTAAAGGGTGGCATTGAGAGTGACACAACAGTGCGATCCCTTTGCCCCAATAAAATAGCGGTATTCAGGAAAACACGTTATATGGAATGAGCGATTATTGAGCGATCGTTGGATTGATGAAAGTATTCTTTGGAAATGAGCAAAATTGAGGTCTAAATAAGTCTAAATAGGTCTAAATGAGTATAGTTCTGGGAAGTCTTTGGTAATTCGAGTTCTAACTGCTTTAGGCTTCCCAGAACTAAACTCTAACATGCACTTAAATTTCAAGCCTACTTGTTTCGGAGAAACAAACATTTTTTTTGAAAGGAGACTAGGAAAGCTGTCAGCACAGCGACTTAATGCACACCAGCTCTACTTCTTTATCCCGTTTCTCTTCATTAAAGACAAATCAATCAGACAAAAAAAATGCAGTCACAGAGTTCATAATATTGTCATAAAGCTCCGAGTTTTAGTTTTTGCCCCAATGGTTCCCGCATTCTCTATATTTTGCAATTCAAATGAAATTTTAATGCAGGACAATACATTCAAGACTTTTTACCAGTTAGCAATATGCTCCAAGGACAATTTATGAATTAATGCACTGATTTTAACTGTCTTCGTCAGTTTATCCCGTTCTTTTTGTCTTTGCTGGTTTTCTTGATCGTGGTCACTGCATTCGGTAATTCAAAAAGAGAGAGAATTCAAAATCAATTTATTTGAAACAGAGTGAGTGATTGTGATGGTTTCAATGAAACATCAAGAAACTTCGAAGTTTTATTAAAGTTTCAAAGAACGAAAGAAGAACTTACCTGACGAACTTTATTGCTGTGTCGATAAGTAATGGCTACAAAACTAAACTCAATTCTAATTTTGTTTTGGCGCTATCATTATCTTATTGACCTATCAATCATATGTCAGAAGTAAATTCTCCCACCAACAGAAACCTGATTCTAACATCCACTGACCTCCAACTAATGAACTCGATTGTACCCAAGCCATATATGATTCTCATGAAATGTTGATGAAAATAGAAAGTCACCTCCGGGATTCGGAGTTAAGATCTTTTCACATGCCAATCATGTTAAATATTTTTAGCTAATCTAAATTTTCTCTGTATATTTTCGCATAGATAACCACTATAAATACACGCTAATTTTTGTATATTTTCGGTTCAAAATTTAATTTAAAATTCAACTCATTGAATTCTTTGACCCGTGTTATCGACCACGACAATGGTGTCCAGACCAGCTACAGACAGACAAATTTTGGATCTACAGAATGCAGAATCAGCTACTGCGTGGATTATGTCTTTTGTGGCGAAATGTCGCGCAGAGAAGAAAGAGGACAAGGTCAGCACCGATGGTACTGTACAGGAACTACAGGTAACCAATCTCTTTCTTAGTATGTGCGGGCAAGATGCAATTATTAAACTTAGGAGCTTAATGAGTCCTAGGAATTTGATAGACACACCGTATAAAGACATCAGATTGGCGATTCAAAATTATATTTCTCCTAAAGAGAGAGTAGTAACGGCAGAAAGGGCTAAATTTCTGTCCGTAATCCAAGGTGTAGGGGAGTCAGACGACGACTTCCTAGCACGTCTCAGAGAGGAAGCACGCTATTGTGACTTCGAAAAATTGAAAACAGCGGCCAACCCCGAAGAGGAGTTGGTAAAAATAAAGTTTATCTCAGGTTTGAGGGACCCTGAAGCAAAACTTAGACTACTAGACGGTATTAAAGCAAAACCAGCAATGTCGGTTACTGAAATGACCGAGAGCTTACAGTTCAGAAGTCAAGCAATGGCTTTTGCAAGTTCCTCATCAGGTAATAAACCCTTTACGGTGAAAGAAGAAGTTGGGTTCAACTTCAAAAAGACTTTTCGAAAACCAAATGAAAAAATTACGACTAATAAAAGCAACAACATGTGCACTAGGTGTGGAGGTAAGCCACACTCTAGTAGACCTTGTCCAGCGCTAAGTAAGAAATGCAACACCTGTGAAAAGGTGGGACACTTCTCAAAAATGTGTAGAAGCAAACCCCAACCAAATTCAGGTAAGTACAATAAACAGAATAACTTTTGCGAAGAAGAAAATGTTTCTTCAGAGCAAGCATCTCCAGCATTGGAGATGGGAATGATTTATACTAAAGAACAAATCTTTAGCATGTCTGTGACATGGGAATACATCTCAATAAATAACTGCAAAGTAAAAATGCAGGTAGACACAGGTGCAGATAGCACAGTGATATCATCAAAAATATGGACTGAGCTTGGTAAACCTCAGTTGGATGGTAAGATAAGACATCTTGAAGCTTATGATGGTCATCAATTAACGCTTCTGGGATCACTTACTTGTGACGTTGAGTGGAACGGAAGCAGGCTCACTCAAAAACAACTTGCAGTTGTGCAGTCTGATAAAGAATTTGGACTACTTGGTAGAGACCTTCTACCCAAGCACGGCGTGAACAACATAACAGCCGAGCACCTACCTGCTGTGAAGGGTTACAAAGCTCATGTGAAGTTGATACCAGGAACACAGCCAATGTTCTGCAAAGCCAGAAAAATACCTCTACCTCTTCAAGACAAGGTCACAGAGAAGCTGGAACAAATGGTCAGACAAGGCATCCTCGAACCGGTACAGCCAGGAGGAGTCACTAATGCATCTCCAGTGGTGTGGCAGAGAAAGAAGAGTGGAGAACTGAGACTTTGCGTGGACTTGAAAGTGCACATCAATGGCAAGGTCATGGATGAGGACTACCCAATAACAGACATGGAGACGATCTTCCATAACCTACATGGCGCCTCATACTTTGGCAAAATTGACCTCTCAGATGCCTACTATCAAATTGAACTTGACGAAGAAGCAAAAGATATATGCACAATCAACACATCTCAGGGACTGTTCAAGATGTGCCGACTACCTCAGGGATTGAAAAACTCTTCTTCAATCTTCCAGAATTGTATAGAATCAACACTCAAAGGAATCAAAGGTGTTGTGATCTTTCAAGACGATGTGTTGGTGTATGGAACTACCAAGGAGCAGTTCGACAAGAGAATGCTTGCAGTCAAGAGTCGACTACGTGAGAAAAATTTTACTATTAATGAGAAAAAATCTAACTCAAAACCAGTCGATAGCGTTAGCTTTTTGGGATACTCCATTTCAAAGGAGGGAATAGCACCAGATCCCAAACATGTTGAAAAAATAAAAAATGCAAAAGCACCAACTAACAATAAACAACTCGAATCGTTTGTTGGGCTAGCTAATTTTTACGGAAGAATGATTCCTGATTTTGCAACAAAAATGCTACCCTTAAATAACATGAGAAATAGCGATTTCTCATGGGGCAAAATGCAACAAAAAGCCCTTGAAGACATAAAAAATGAATTATGTGCTAACCCACTAGTACAGCCATAAAGTCTACAAAAAGAAGCAACAGTTACTACTGACGCCTCTGAAAAAGCCATTGTCGGGGTTCTTTCGCAAGAAGAACATCCAGTCATATATGTATCGAGAAAATTGACTCCAGTGGAGCAAAACTACTCGAACATAGAGCGGGAAGCACTGGCAATTGTCTTTGTGGTCACAAGATTGAAGCAATTCCTTCTTGGAAGACGATTTACCCTACAGACTGACCACAAACAACTCAAATATCTCTTTGCACCAGACAAGGAGATCCCGAAGACAGCATCAGCGAGAATCACAAGATGGGCAATAGCTCTAATGGGCTTCGACTATGAGTTAAAGTACACACCAGGGGAGCAGATACCCCATGCAGATGCTTTGAGCAGAATGGATTTTGACGAAGACGAATCCGACAACGATCGAGTGTGCTTCGCAATCAATAACATCTACTTCGCTCAGAGTGATTTGGTGACCCAAGCAGAAATCAAAACTGAACTTGGAACAAACAGACTCTTCCAGGACATAATGAAACGAATCAAAAGCGGCAATTGGAAACAATGTTCAGAAGCGGAAAAAGGATTCGAACAACAGAAAGATGCACTTACTTTACATAATGGAATCATCTTCAGAGGTGTTGTTCCTTTCATTCCACTCAAACTACGACACTTGGTTTTGGCAAAAGCGCATGAGACACATCCCGGAAAGAATGCAACTGAGGCATCAGTCAGAATGATAGCTTGGTGGCCTGGCACTACCCAAGACGTTCAACACTTTGTTAGTAAATGTAAGAATTGTCAATTGAACAGGCCTAGCCTGGGAAAAACAGTCTCTACGTGGCCAGAAGACGACGTTTGGGAACGGCTCCACATGGACTGGGGTTATGTTAAGGACCAAGGCAATATATTAGTAAATGTTGACGCGGGTTCTGGTTGGATAGAAGCCTTCCCCGCGGGAAATAGAACATCAGAAACAGTTAAAATATATCTTAGTCAAATCTTTGCAAGATTCGGAATACCAAAAACTTTAGTTTCTGATAATGGTCCTGAATTTGTAAGTGGTGACCTTAAACAGTGGTGTGAATCACTGGGAATTAAGAAAATAGAATCACCCGTCTATCATCCAAGAGCTAATGGACTAGCTGAAAGAGCAGTTCAGACAGTGAAGCGGGCACTTCAAGCGTGGAGTCCCAACCTTAATGTGTCATTTGGAGCATTCCTGCAAAGGGCACTGATGACACATCGCAACACTTCAAAGACGAGGAGCAAAACTCCAGTTGAACTCCTGTTGGGACGCAGAGTGAGACTACCACCAATAGCAGATTTCGACTTGTGCGAACCCATTCTATTCAAGGCCAACGAAAAGACAAATACAGTTCCTGCTACCTTCATCATCAGGAAGGGCCTGAACACATCTTTCATACAGCCTGAAAACTCAGAACGGACTATTCTAGTGAGCGACAACCAAATTGCGAGACTAGACGAGGACAATGTGAAAACTGAACCAGCAGTGGAGGAGACCATATCTCAATCAGAACTACAACCTCAGAACACAGATGTGGGACCTTCACATCAAGATGAAGCTTCTGCAGCCACATCATCTGCAGAGCACCAACAACCCGAAACCTCAGAGCCTTCACGAACATCAACCAGGAACAGAAAACAACCTGACAGATTTGGAGAACCTATACCCACAAACTTGCTTAAAAAAGGAGGGAGGATGTGATGGTTTCAATGAAACATCAAGAAACTTAGAAGTTTTATTAAAGTTTCAAAGAACGAAAGAAGAACTTACCTGACGAACTTTATTGCTGTGTCGATAAGTAATGGCTACAAAACTAAACTCAATTCTAATTTTGTTTTGGCGCTATCATTAACTTATTGAGCTATCAATCATATGTCAGAAGTAAATTCTCCCACCAACAGAAACCTGATTCTAACATCCACTGACCTCCAACTAATGAACTCGATTGTACCCAAGCCATATATGATTCTCATGAAATGTTGATGAAAATAGAAAGTCACCTCCGGGATTCGGAGTTAAGATCTTTTCACATGCCAATCATGTTAAATATTTTTAGCTAATCTAAATTTTCTCTGTATATTTTCGCATAGATAACCACTATAAATACAAGCTAATTTTTGTATATTTTCGGTTCAAAATTTAATTTAAAATTCAACTCATTGAATTCTTTGACCCGTGTTATCAACCACGACAGTGATCAGTCAAGCGTGAAAGTTGTGACTTGTCTCAGACGAGAAACGTGATCGAAAGGTAAAACCAATTAGAAAAACTTAGCAGGATAAGTCCTGGAATAGATTTGTATTCCAAGACTTGAGCTATAAAGTTTTTACTTGACTAGCAAACCAATTGGACAATACGAACCTAAAAGATAAAATTAGATTAGCAAATTTGCGTATGTGAATAATTAGACATGAATGTGCAAGTGCGTGGAAACAAGAAGACAGGTCGGCATAAAAATTTTTGGATCAACTAACAACCAGTTCGTTTCTACGAACAAATATACAGAGTTCATTTCTACGGTTCGTTTCTATGACGGTTCGTTTCTACGAACACATATATGAAGATTCACAAATATAGAGAATGTAGAGAAGAAACCTATTGTCATTGAATTTGTAGAATTTTTTGGTACCAGCGTTTTGTTTTGAACACCAACTTTTCCAATTTTAAAAAAAGAAAAAGAACAGAAAACTTGCATTCTAAAAGAAATCTTGGCTGACATAAAGGAGACAAGCAGAGGCAGGCAAAACATCAAATAGTGAAAGAAAAACTTGAAATCAGCAAAATAGTTTTAGCTGACAACTTGAACTCAAAAAGTGAAAACAATTGCATTAATTGATTAATTGACTACCTGTCTTATAACTTGGCAAAAACAATTCGATCATAGCAAAACCCAGAAAAAAATAAGAGGAAAACAGTTAGCATTTTAGTAGAAAACCGCCTGGACATATAAGAGACAAACAAGCAAAAAGATCAGAATGTTTAACAAACTACAAAAAGATCAGAACAAACTACAAGGTACACTACTAACTATTATCCTCCAAATGTATAAATGCCTCAAAATTAAATAGCAAGGTTAACCTAGAAAATAGTCCCTTCTCTAAGTCAGGTCGAAACAAAATAGATTATTGTAAAAGACTTATAACCTCTAAGTTGACGACTGTTAGATATGTATTTCGAAAATATCATTATTATTAAACACGGATGAGGTTGTCTAACTTGAGATAGGTAATGTTCTGGTAGAGGTCCGGACAGCATACGGCCATTTCCAGCTGTGAGTCACTCTGGTCCACTCCAATAGCCCTCTCGAAATAAGGTGCAATTTGACGGGTAAATAGACCAGTACCACACGCAACATCTACCACGCAAGAATCAAGAGCACCTAAAATATTAGAGGCGCAAATTAGAACAGCAAATGATAGAGGAGATAGATATATTTGTACATAACACTTTTCTCAAACTTTTCATTTAAACGATTCATGTGTACGCAACTAGTGTCAGGAACGTTTTCTGATGATCGTTATTCTGCAAGGAACAATAATCTATCCAATTTTGAGCATGGCACGTAAATATATATTTCTCAGTTATATAACCAATTAATGTCAAACAATAAGCCTTTAATTACAAAAAAATACAAAAACCTATCAAATAACCAAACTGGGAACTTAAGAAACTGTCTTTGAACCCAAATTTGCTCTCAAAACTTTTATATTGAGAAACTGGCATTATCACGGTTCAGGAAACACTTTTCCGTTCTTTCATTTTTCTAGGGCGTCTTTTCTGTCTCCATTTCAATATAACAAAACATACCCGGCAGATTGCCGGAAAATAGCCGCCGTTGATTCCGATCATCACGATTGAGAAAGAGAAAATGAATTGTGTAGAAAAACAGTTTTAAAGTGCAAACTATTTTGATGTCATTCTCCTGTTTCATAGTGAGACGATACAGGAGCTATTATCAATACCAATAAGCATTAGAGATGGCAACTAAGACTTATAAGAACCAAGTTCGAGTAACGGGCATCTAAAACTGGGCTCTATGGGTTTATCCCGTTTCTATTTCTGATTTCGTTTTTTGTTAATGACTCTGATCAGTTTGAATCGCTTTACTGAGCAACTGATGTCTAAAAACACTTTTAGCAGAATGAGAGAAAAGTGAAACTAGCCTAGAGAGGTAAAAAAGATTTCACGCAAAATGTTGAACAAGCCGTGAACTAAGGTAAAGCGAAAATTTTTTATTCGACGAAGTAAAAAAAAATATAGCAGGACAAGTCCTGGCGTGCAGTTCAAAGAATTTTCATTGACTAAACAAACAGCTAGACCTAAAACGGATTAAGCGCGAATTGGGAAAACCATTTATAAAAAAATCAGATCAAAAAATAAAAAGAAAGAGAATCAACGTCAAAATGACGCATGTGAAGAGAAAACACGAGCGAGAAATAAAAAACTAGGCCTAGAATCAACTATGAATGGATTGCAAAAACCATTTAGAAAAAAAATCCGATCCAAAAAAAATCGAAAGAAACAGAAAAAATCAAAGTGAAATTGCCGCATGTGAACAAAAGACCACTAGCGAGAAAGCAAATTTTTGTTCAAACACCGTTCTCTCACTCAACTTTAAAATTAGAGCAAAAAAAATTCACGCCGCAAAACCACTCGCTTTTTCGCTCCACTTCCTGTTTCGGCGTGACCAAAATCACTACTTCAATTTGACTTCAAAAATCATGAAAATGTGTGAACAGATCTTGAAAAAAAGACAGCGTCCCAATACAATTAAAATTCTTTGAATTGTAAAAAAATTAGGAGCGCTGTAATAGCGGGCTGAGAAGCTGAGGCAGCTATTAATAATAGTCAACGGAATCATTGATTTAGTATTTCACAGTGTGGACTGTTTCATTTTCCCAACGTGAAAAAGTTCGGTTTTCAGAAGGCCGAGTTAAAAAAACCAATGCATGTTTCCGTACTGCTAATGGAATGCATAAATAACCAAATGAAAATTGGGACGAGCAATAAAAAGATAAAATAAGGATTACAACAGTATTTATTCTGCACGTCAAAATCACAAAAATTCCGACTATGTTCACTCTTTCTTTCATTTGCATGTAATCAACTGTGATAAATATTTTAATTGGACTTCACTATTTTTATATATTTGATCACTTTGATATATTTTCTGACTTTCTAGCGGGATCTTCTTGAATTTTTGCGCTGTGAAAAGAAATGTATGATGGAAATATTGGTTATCTCTGTTCTAATCCTGTTGTAGCAATTGGTCATCAAGGAACTGTCTTGAGAGCACAGGTGAAAGCACTATAACCTAAAGACTATCAGAATCTCGACTGTTCGGTGTAAAAAGTTGCCAAACTGCTCGTCAAGATTCTGTTCATTATTAAATTCAAGAAAGTCATTGTTAAGATTGTTCAGAAAAGATACGAGCGGAGCGCTTCTCTATTAGTGATCAATAATTCCAAGTTTTTTTTTTACACCTGCGCATGTATCGTATTTGCCTTTGTGTATAATAAGGTCAATAAGCATTAACGTACTGAATGTCTCACTCGTAGGTTCATCAATTACTTGAAGCAAACCATGCTTCTCTAAGATACTCAGATAGTCCAAGACAGTTGAGTTATAATAAAGTAGATCAATCTTCATGTCACCCATAATGAAGCAAGGACTGTCAACGGTACTAACTTCAAAACAACTTAAGAAACAAGTTTTTCTCTCTGACGGAGAAATGTATATGCGTGCAACAGAAAAATTGTACTTCAGGTTTTGAATTACATTTAACCAAGATAGCATTAAAGTTAGTTAACATTTTCTTTTCTTCGACCCATGAAAAAATAATTACACCATCATTTCATTTTTGTTGGGTTATGGACTTTCGCAAGCGGAATAAAAAGCGTTTTTAACTAAGTAAAATAATTAATTTCTCAAAAATGAGAGAATAACAAAATGATATTTTAAATAAGAATTTAGATTTACAGGAGAGATCTGATTATTAGATCAAGATGGTGATTTGAATTTGGGAATGAAAAAGGACTCAAAAATCAGCTGTATATATACCCATTATCAGTGTGAAAAAGTCAAGATACAAAACTAATCTTAGCACCGTGATTTATAGTGGGGGTTGCAAGGGTTACCCAATATGGTTTGCTTCTGCAAATCAGTCGCAAAAGGAACCATAAATGGATTGCATTTGCACTTTTCTAAGAATTCATTCACACTTCCGGAGATATCATCATCATTTAATACATGCTGGGAAGATTTTACATCACTTAATCTAACTCTAATAATAGTTATCTAGATTCACCAATTTGAACCGAATATTGATTCTCAGCACCATTTCTTGACGATTCATTTATATAATTTCTTTGATCGAAGTCATATTGCTTGTCTTTCTAATCTGGTAAGTCAAACTTTCTTTCTAATTCTCACTAAGTTTAAGACTATAGTTTGATCGATATTCTAACACCCCCACTCAGACATGAGCTGATTGCGTAGAGTCTGCTCCCATCAAAACTGCTCTGAATGTTTCTACTTTCGAAACGGGTAAGGACTTTGTGAAGATGTCCGCTGCCATTTTGTCCGTAGGGACGTAATGAATAGAAATAGTCCCATCCTCCGTCTTGTCCCGGATGATGTGAAACTTTGTTTCGATGTGCTTGCTCCTTTTGTGCATGACTGGGTTTTGGCAAAGTCTGATACAACTTTGGTTGTCTTCTCCAATTGCTATTGGACGTTTCTGTTGGATGCCAAAATCCTCTAGAAGTTGTTTCAGGCAGAGTGCTTCCTGAACTGCTGCTGCCATGCCCTGATATTCTGCTTCTGATGAAGAAAGAGCAACTGTGGCCTGCTTCTTGACACCCCAGCTGAGTGCTGCGCCACGTCCGTTGAGCTTGAAGTAATAGCCCGTTGTTGATTTTCTGTCGTTCACGTCTCCAGACCAGTCTGCATCACTTTCCCGCACTAAATCATAACTGGCCTCTTTTGTGTAAGTAAGTTTTAAACCTTTTGAACCTTGAAGATATCGCAGAAGTCGTTTTCCACACATCCAGTGTTGATTGGTAGGTGCATTCATGTGTCTGGAGAGAATGTTGACTGTGAACATTATGTTTGGCCTCGTCTGTTTGGCCAGATACAGAAGTGATCCAACCAAGCTTCTGTAGATCCTCTGGTCCACTTCTTCGTCTCCGTTCTGTGCTGTCTGAAGTTTCAAATTCAAATCAGCTGGAGTTTTTGAGGGTTTGCATTGATCCATTTGAAACCGCTCAAGCATTGTTTCTATGTAGCTTTCTTGGTTGACTGTGACTTTGCCCTCTTCTCGTCTGATTCTTAGACCCAGAAACCAGTGTAGTCTCCCTCTGTCTTCCATGTGAAAGGTTGCTTCTAGTGCCTTCTTGACATCAGAGACCACTGTCATACTTCTTGATGCTACTATGATGTCCTCAAACCAGACCAAGATGAAGGTGCGATCCTCTGCCTCTGATCTTGCGAACAAGCAGTGATCGTTCCTGCTGCTGGTGAACCCCTGTCTCAGTAGGAAGTTTGCCAGCTCTTTGTACCAGTTGTTAGCAGCCTGTTTCAAACCATAAATTGATTTATTTAGTCGACATACTAACTTCTCCCCATCTGATCCGCGTTTTACAAACTCCTGTGGCTGTTCCAGATACACTTCTTCCTCGATTGGTGAGTGCAGGAAAGCAGTCTTGACATCAAATTGGTGCATCACATGGCCCTGCTTCGCTGATAGCTGAAGTAGAATCCTGAATGTCTCTGGCTTACAGGTAGGCGCAAAAGTCTCAAAGTAGTCCAGTCCTTCCACTTGTTTGAAGCCTTTCGTCACATAGCGCGCTTTGTATTTGTCCACTTGACCACTGGGTCCCAATTTCACTTTGTAGACCCATTTGCCCGGCATGACGTCCCTGTCTGTGGGTGGTCTCACTAGGTTCCAAGTCTCGTTGTCTTGGAGTGCCTTGACCACGTCCTTCATTGCCCGGTGCCACTGGTCCCAATCGTCACCTTGCTTGGCTTCGTAGACTGTTTTGGGTTCCACATAGTCGCCCTCAGTCACAGCAAGATGGGTCCTGACTTCTCCAAAAAATTGCGGAACATTCCTTGCTCGTGTCCCTCGTCTGGGCTCTGCTATGTCCGCGTGTTCCAGTGCATCTTCATTGAAGCCAACTGTCTCTAACTGTGAGAAGTCTTCTGTGTCACTGTCTTCCAGTGACTCTGAGTCTCTGTGACTCCCTCTTGTTGCAGTAGATCCTTCATCTAGTGCTGTTTCTCCAACATCTGAGGCCTCTGGTCTCAGTGTTGTTTCTTGTGTATTCACGCTCCCTGCGTCATGCCACTCCTCCTTTATTGCAGTAGATGTGTCCTGTCGTTCTCTGTTGTCATCATCTTGATGACCATCATCTGGGTGCCAGATTCCCAGTTCCGACCCATCATCTAGTAGGTCAGCCGTTTCTTTGTTGTCAGGGATTGAGCCCACTTTAGACTCCTTGATGATCACATCTCGAACTGCCATCACCTTGCGTGTGTTGGGTATGTACATCAGGTATCCGTTTTCTCCTTCAGTGTAACCCACAAACTTTCCTTCCAGTGCCTTGGGTTCAAGTTTGCTGACTTCTCTGTCCCTCTTCCTCATGAAGACTGTGCAACCAAAAATAGATAATTTACTAATTGAAAGCTTAGGTTTTATACCTCTCATCAGCTCTGCTGGGCATTTTTCTTCTCCTCGTCTCACAACCAAGTTTCTGATCCTTGCTGCGTGAAGAATTGCTGCTCCCCACATCATCTTGGGAAGTCCTGAGTCAATGAGCAAACATCTTGCCATCTCCAGCAGTGTCCTGTTGCACCTCTCAGCTAACCCATTCTGTTGTGGCGTCTCTTGTATGGTCTTTTCCTGTAGAATGCCTGCATCTAAGCAGTACGTCTTGAACTGCTCTGAGAGAAACTCCTTCGCATTGTCTTGCCTCAGCTTCTTGGGCGTCCCCACACTGAGAACAAATTTCTTCAGGCTGGCCAGTGCTTCACTCTTTGCCTTAAGCAAGTCCACAAACACACACTTCGTGTACTGGTCTGCAAACACTATGCAGAACCGGAACCCTGACAGTGACTCTACTCTGAAAGGTCCCATCACGTCTGAACACCCTCTCCAGCTTCTCTTCTGCTTGGGTCTCTGCCACTCTTGGTACTGGAGTCTTTGTGATCTTGGCCAATGCACACACATTGCATACATCATCGAGTTCCCCCACTGTCTCTGGTGCATTCCTGACCACATCCGCTTGATTCAAATGACCCAATCGTCTGTGCCACTTCCTTGCACTGTCAAGTTTCACGCTGTAGGAACTCATCTTGAATTCTAGAACGCTGCAGGGTAAGTAAAACAAATTATTTTCTTGTGTTAGTTTTACCCGAGTTCCCTTCTGGAGTTTCATGCAGCTGTTTCCTCTCTCAAAAGTGAAGCTATGTCCCCACTCCGTGCATCTTAAGACTGATAAGAGGTTTGAAGAATAGTCCGGCACACACAGAACATTTTTGAGTTCGCATTGGAATTCCCCTTTGTTTGAGGGTATGTTGATCCTCACACAGCCTCTGCCCACCACTCTGGAAGCCTCTCCGTTGGGATTTCTGACCACTGATTGAATGGGCACAAAGTCCAGGAACGCATCGATGTTTGTCACTATGTGATCTGTACAACCACTGTCCACTAGCATGCCTGCTGTCTTCCACTGGGTAAGAGCTGCCCAGCATTCCTCGTCTGGTGTAGCCAATGTTGGACCCATTGCCACTGACTCATGTTTGCCTCCATCTCTTTGTCTCTTGCATGCCCTGTCTAGGTAACCCTTCTCACCACACTTGCTGCATTGTGCTGTCTCCTTCCTGCAGTCCTTGGCAAAGTGTCCAGGGATCCCACACACAAAGCAGTTTCCTTTCTTGGGTCCCTTCTTGAAGTCACTCTTCACTGCCAGTGCCACTGAACCACTTTGTCGCTTGTGTCTCTGCACCATGCTCTCATGAAAGTTCTGCAGCCTTTTCCTCAACTCTGTGAAGTTCGTTGCCGGGTTGAAGCTTTCCTGTATAACAAAACTTTCATACCTCATTGGCAGACCATTGAGGACCAAGGCGTTGAAGAGGGTCTCTGAGACTGCTTCCCCTGCTTCTTGTAGCCTTGTGAGCAACTCCTGTCCTCTGATGAAGAAGCTGTCCAAATCCTCAGAATCCTCGAGCTGCAGTAGAGCAAGCTGTGCCACTAAAGTCACCACTGTCGGCGTCTCCACACTCTGAAATCTCTCTTGCAAAAGCTTCCAAGCCTTTGCTCCATCTCCAATGCCATCATCTCCCACACAGTCATGTCTCATCAGCATGAGGGTTGTTGCATCTAGAGTCAGTGCCAGATGGCAACACACATTGTTCCGTTTCTCCTTGATGTCTGCAACTTCCTTCTCATATGCATCCTTCAGCACCTTGTGGTTCTTCTTCTCATCATTGGTTGCCCCATTGGCCAGTGGCACAGGCTCATTGGGTTGCTTCTCTGTCCCCAGTATATATTTGTAGAGTCCCTTCGTCTGCATCATCGCCACAAATCTTGTGCTCCAGATTGGAAAGTCCTGTGCCTTTCCTGTGTAGGTCAGCAGCTTCACTGTCTGTTGATCCATTGAAGTTTGAGCAGGCAAAAACGTTGTGAAAAGAAAAGGTACTAAGCAGAAAAGGATTATGACTATCAACAACAAATTAGTTTTGTTTTGGAAATCAATTTTATGACTTAGAAAATTGCTGGGCCCATAACCTGTTGGGTTATGGACTTTCGCAAGGAATAAAAAGCGTTTTTAACTAAGTAAAAGAATTAATTTCTCAAAAATGAGAGAATAACAAAATGATATTTTAAATAAGAATTTAGAGATTTACAGGAGAGATCTGATTATTAGATCTAGATGGTGATTTGAATTTGGGGATGAAAAAGGACTCAAAAATCAGCTGTATATATACCCATTATCAGTGTGAAAAAGTAAAGATACAAAACTAATCTTAGCACCGTGATTTATAGTGGGGGTCGCAAGGGTTACCCAATATGGTTTGCTTCTGCAAATCAGTCGCAAAGGGAACCATAAAAGGAATGCATTTGCACTTTTCTAAGAATTCAATCACACTTCCGGAGATATCATCATCATTTAATACATGCTGGGAAGATTTTACATCACTTAATCTAACTCTAATAATAGTTATCTAGATTCACCAATTTGAACCGAATATTGATTCTCAGCACCATTTCTTGACGATTCATTTATATAATTTCTTTGATCGAAGTCACATTGCTTGTCTTTCTAATCTGGTAAGTCAAACTTTCTTTCTAATTCTCACTAAGTTTAAGACTATAGTTTGATCGATATTCTAACAATCTTTTGCAATGCTTTTGCTATGGTCCAGTTAACCCTGGTATAGCGCATATTTGGGTATTTGTTTTTTCTGTCAATCAATCTTCGTTAAGCGAATCGCATTGGTTTCTTTGAACTATAAGTTCCACGTAAAAATGTAAAGCATCAAAAATCTGTTAATCAGATGCAAGAAGCACTTGTCACCAATTCTTTATTCTTATCAGTTTAGAAAACTTTACGAAGATCCCCTCTTAAAAATTTAGACTTGCTTTACGAGCGGATATGACTGAAGCAAATTAAGTTTGCATAATTCAGCCCACCTGTTGAAAGTTTTGTTGTCTTCGATATTATACAATGTAATCTTTTCGCTTCGCATTAACAATGCTTTTAGATCTTGTTCACAATCTTGTCGGCAACCTTTGATCTCAATGTTGTTAAGACATCATTGATTTAGACTTGATGCTGGCCTTCTTTCAGCTTGGTTTTGTTCCGTATAATCCCGAAATTCGTTTCGCGCCTGACAAATTTAAAAAATAAAATTTGTTTTACCTCGTCTGCTTGGCAGCCTATGACATAAACTAATATCGTCGTTTCTGATATTCACTCACACCAGCTATGCAATATTAACTACTTTATCGTCCTCTTCATGTGCCCTCGTCCAGTCCGAAAAATTCTTTTGACCCTACGCCTACGCTCCTCATTCGCATCTGATTCGAGTTGGGACAAGAGCCATTTACTGAGTCATCTGGTTTGGCATCAACATTTGTTGCTTTCAGCTGAGGCACCTCAGCCGCCGAACAGAAGCCACACAAATGGTCTCCATGAAACCACGTGCTACTCGTTTAGGTAGCCAGGTCGGAACCCACACAGATCATGGATTACCATCTGTAGCTGTGCCAGTACAGCCAAACAGGTGCGTCATCTCACAATCATCTGCATCTGAAAAGGATCCAGTCCTTTTTGGTAGAATCTTGACAATCAGTCTCTGAAACTATTTAATAAGTTTATCACAACTTTGGTAAGTTGATCACAACTTTAAACATAACCGACTAACGTCTCGGGGAATTGCTCTCAAACGACCGGCGAGCGGTTGGCTTCGTCAGTAGCTAGCCACGGCTTAGTGAGGCTAGCTTTTGCTTGATTCGACTCTGCAACTTTTAGTTTTCTAGCCTTGTTAGTAAATAAATAAAAAAACTGCTTATAAAAATTTGAAAAATTTAAAAGAACATAGCCGGCAGATTGCCGGAATAGCTGCGAAAGAATAGACCTGCGTGCCATATAATAGAGATAGAAACAGATACATATCTAAATTGAAAAAAAAATAGACGCCGCTAAAAAACCAAGTAAAAAACATTCAGCAATAAATTAATAAAGCTTGTTAAAATTCATTCTGCAGAAGCCTCTTATTAGGGACCTTTACTGCACATATGAGTTCCTTTGACCTTAAACAAATTCAAATTAAACTTGAGTTTTAAAGTGCAAAAGTCATTTTATTGAGTGAGGTAAGTCACATATGATCAAAATCTAATCACGCAAATAACCTAAAAACTTTTGCTGAAGCGAGTGAGAAATGACGTCACGCGCGCAAATGCCGTTAGTGAGAGGAAGAAGTCATTAAGAAAATTTGACTTTTTCAGCTTTGCTGTGTGAACAAATGTAAAACGAAAAAAGAGCGTCAGACGACGAAACAAAAAAAAACCAAGAGCACCGCAATATAGCTACGCTCAGCTTACAGCTTCGCAGCTATAAAAAGATTCCACATTTCGCAGTGAAAATGTTCAGATCTATTTTTTGTCTCTGGAGACATCCATCTGTCAAGTAATCCATCTGCAAGACTTTAAAAGCTTCGTTGGCCAGTAATGATCTTGAAACTCAGAAAAGGACAAATGTTCAAATTTTGAAAACAATCGCAAATTTTAACAAAATCTTGCAAAAAAAAAGATATTAAAATCTTAAAAACCATTTCATAGTCTCAAGAGACTATCCAGTATCCCTATTTCAAGCTTTAAATAGTTTCACTGGCTCATAAAGTAGGAACATCCATAAACTAGGAACATAATAATTTTCCGAAAATTTGAAAAATAAATTTAGTCAAAAAACTGCTAAAGCTGGAGTCATTAAAATATTGATAACCATGGTGCCGGAAAAAATGATAAAAAATTCAAAAAGATTTAAAAAAAACTTGAAAAAATTGCAAATATTTTAAAAAATTGCTGATGTTAAAATCTTGAAAAACAAATCCATTACATCTAGATTCATAAACTTGTAACATGATAATAATTTTCTGAAAATTTGAAAAAAACAATTTATCAAAAAATTGCTTAAGCTGGAGTCATTGAAATGCTGATAATCATTCCATTAACTCTAGAAACTATGCGACAGCTCATCATCAAGCCAAAAATGATGAAAAATTCAAACATACCAGGCAGATTGCCGGAAAATAGCCGCCGTTGATTCCTATAACTCTATTGGGATTGAAAAAAAAATTATCAACAAAAATTGATTTTTGTATAAAAACATTTTTAAGTGCGATTTAATTTGATGTCATTTCGTAATTGAACATACTCTTGTCTCTCAGTGAGAGGCTACAGGGTCTAGTATCAATACCAATAGGCACTATAGACAGTAACTAAAACTTATGAGAACGAAGTTCAAGTACCGGTCATCTAAAAATTGGCTTTATGGGTTTATCTCGTTTCTATTTCTGACTTTGATTTTTTTATACTGACCCTCTTCATTTTGAATTGCTTTGCTGAGCAGCTTCTGTTTTAAAGGACTTTGAGCCGAATGACAGAAGAGTAAAACTAGCCTAGAGAAGTCAAAAACATTTCACGCAAAATGTCAAATGCTTAAGCGGTACATGACGACGGTACTTCAATATCCTCTTGACGCTATAAAGTAGTCGACTGCCCCTAACAATTGTCTTAACAAGAAAATGAATCGCTAAAACACATGTAAAATGTACGTGCTTCAATATTTTACACCCATCGGTATCCGAGAGGAGGATTTTGTTGAAAGTTATTGCGCAAAGAGCGAAGAATTTAGTTCTTTTAAAAACTGCTTTATTCCTCGTAACAGTTTAGAGCTGTAGGGAGCTCCCTATTTTTTAGTTCCCTATCTCTTCAAGCCCGGGTCGAGGTGTCAACGCTAAAAATCGCTAAAAGATGTAAGATTTGCGGGGAATGAGTAACAGTGCGTAAAAGATTTGCGTTCAATGCGGTGAAAAAAATTTTAAGCGGTGAAAGAAAATTTTTCACCACTACCAGCAGAATGCTCTGAAAAAATTCTTTTCAGCGCTGCCAGCAGAATGCGGTGAAGAAAAAAATTTTCACCGCTACCAGCAGAATGCGGAGAATAAAAATTTTTCACCGCCAAAATTGCAAATCCTACAAATATTCACCGCGCTAATTTCAACACTTATCTTGAATACACAGGAAATATCTTTAATTTAAGTGACAGATGGCTCAGTGGAATAAAAAGTTGTTGACATGCATGCGGTGAGAGGTTCGATCCCGTGTACTGCAGTTTCCTTTTGTAAGAAATCCGATGAATGCGGTGAAAAAAAATTTTCACCGCTAAAAACTGCACAAATTCACCGCATTCAACGCTAAAAGATGCGGGAGCTTTGCGGTGAAATAATTTTTTTTCACCGCTAATCTTACATTATTTTTTGACTAAACCTCGTACCGGGAGTTGAACGACTGATGCAAAATAATACGTAAAATTCTAGTCAGCAGCGTGAAATCCAGAAGTGTCACTCGTCCATTACACAATTACTGCAATACCCAATGAAGTGTTATTTAAATACCCAACCAGATAGTTTTTTCAAATTGAAATGAATGAAACTAACGGTAACAATGGTCATCAGTCAGTACAAATCAATTGCTGCGGATGCAATGAAAGTATGAGTGACGAGCCTATTTTCTGCGTCTGGTGTCGAAATGCTGCTGTGTGTTCAACGTGTCGCCCCCTGGATTCGACTGTGATCAACACTGGTTCGGCTATGTGGAGCTGCAATTCTTGCACGAAGCTAAGTATTCATTCTCTGTTGACTTCCATCACAAACAAGTCGAATATTGTGGATGATATCCATTCAGAAGTTTTGCATCTTCGAGATGAATTTAAACAAATGAGGAGACAAAATGAACAGAACTCAACGGACAAAGTTTTTACAGTCTGTGATTCTGCCAAAGAAAGATACAAATGCAGAGACATACTCCGGACCATTCAAAAATCCAACTATTGCACATAAATTATTCAAGATGAATAATCATCGACGCAACAGCTCCAATGTCTCAACAGGAGATAACAACAAAAATCGAAAGAGGGAAGTACGGGAAATAGAAGTTGTACGCGGAAACAAATCGAATAATAGTTCTTGTTTTAAAGGCGTAAAGCCGGTTAAACGAAAGCCACCCAGAAAACATTATTTTATTAGCCGTGTGGATAAAAGTGTTGACACTCAATATTGGTGGAGTACTGCAAAACTCATAACCTAGATGCACCTCTTAGATGCAGAAAACTCCCCAGTAGAAATTCGGATCAACAATCATTTCATCTGGTTTTTCTGGCAGACAAGACTGATTTAGTTGAATCGAGTGACACATGGCCTGAATACATTATTTTACGACGCTATTTTTTAATTGATGAGGCCCGTTGGCTCAAAACTCTGAGAGATGGTCAATCTGCGGAAAATTGACTAACAAGACGTATTTATGGGTGTCTATGGAATGCAAGGTCTTTGAATAATAAATTTGAAAATTTATCAATACTTCTTCTGGGAAATGATTTACCATTTCTTGCGGTCACGGAAACATGGTTTTCAGAATATAAAGATTTTCGTGGAAAAATTATTACATGAGACAATTACTGTGACATTCTTCACGTGGTGGTGGCATTGCACTGTTTATTAAAAATTGCTCTAAAGTTAAATTTCCAGAAAAAATTTTTTGCAATGATTGGGAATATGTAATCGTGGAAATTAATTTTTATGACACCGTGTTCTTAGTTCCTGTGATTTATCGCAATTCCGAATGGGTCTATTTGTGCATTCCAACAGAATTTACCTGAACACATTTCTTTTTATTATCCTCGATTTTCATATTGCATGGTTATGGGAGATTTTAATATTCCTCTGAACAAATGCTCTCAACCCACGTTGAACCTGATTTTTGTGCTTAATGAGTTCAATCTCAGTAATCGAGTTACTGTTCCCACTGTCACGAGTGGCAATGTCCTTGACTTCGTTATCTTTGATATCGATGAACAAGTTAGTGTGAAAGTTAAACCCAGCCAATCAGACCACATGTATGTGTTCTTTGATTTTCAAGTAGAAACGAAAGCGACCAGCAGAGTTGATAATTACGGTTATAAATGGAGGAAAGTTGGCGAACAGGATTTTCAAGAAAATTTTGCAACGAATTTAACAAACATGATGGATTACTACTGTCCACAATCAAAAGATACAACAAAAGAAATTGTAAATGAAAGTTTTGAAATTCTTTATGAATCATTGGATTATACTCGAAACTGTTTGGCATCCTAAGGAAAAATAGTTCAAATTTGTGAAAAACCCCGTTATTTCGATGAAGAGTGCTTAGCTGCTAAACGTCTGAAAAACTTGAACGTCTATTTCGGAAAAACCCAACCACAGAATGAGGTCAAATTTGAAGCGCATTTACAGACATATCATGATCTCTTACGGGAAAAACGTTCGCCTTACCTCATATCTCGGCTGAATAATGATAGCTCAAAAGTTTGTTTCTTGACGTTTGATTAAATTTTTAAAAGGAAAAACTGAATATCGCCAATTTTTAAAGACCCCCTTTAACTTACAGATGACTTTAACAATTTTTTTGCTGAAAAATTCAAAAAGTTCGTGAATCCCATTGTGAATCACAAAACCCGTCTCTTAACGTCACACAAAGCGTACACTGGAAAAGTTTCACCCAAATTATTGGCCAACAGATACAGAAAATTGTGGCTGATTTATCCAACTCGACTTCGTCTAATGATATAGCACCAGTAGCTTATCTGAAATCTTTCTTAAAAATCAATTCAAGTCCTTGTGCTGATCTTGTAAATTGTGTACTGGTTTCGGGAGTTCTCCAGCAGGAATTGAAGCGTGGTACTATTACACCGCTGTTCAAAAAAAGAGATTCTAATTTCCTAGCAAATTGCAGGCCAGTTACCAAATTGAGATTTTTCGCGAAACTAGTGGAGTTGTTCTTCAGCTGGAAAGCTACTTAATGACAAATTCACTATTGCCCGGAAATCATTCAGTTTACAGAGAGGGTCATTCAACAGAAATTTCTCATTTTTTGCATTACGGAATTGAAAAATCTTCTGAGCAGAGGTAAACCTGCATTGATGATTAGCCTTGATTTAACAAGTGCATTCGACACTGTGGAATTCAACGTCCTTATTGATATTCTTCATAAAGAATACGGTTTTCAAGATACTGTTCTGAAATTCTTCAAGAGCTATCTACGGGAACGGAAGCTCCAAGTTCAGATTGGGAACTGTCTGTCTTCGGAGTTACCTACTCAATGCGGAGTGCCACAGGGCTCCATTTGTGGCCAAATCTTTTCCTTCTCTATCTTAAACCAGTAATGGATTTGCTTACAGAAGAAAACATTGTTCACCATTTTTACGCAGACGATAGTCTATTCATTTTCGATTTTTCTGAAGAGAACGAGCAAATCTCGGAAAAAATTTCAGCTGTATTGGGATTTTTGAACAGTTGACATTGAAAGTTAATAAGATTAAGACTGAGGTGATTCTTTTCAAAACTGTTCTTGATAGAAATTCTTATCGAGCCCATTTTGGTCTCAACTCGTCGACTATCGAAATCAAAGATAGCGCCAAATATTGGGTTTTTATCTAGATGGCAAACTAACTCTTGAAAAACAAGTAAACAACGTGTACCGCCAATGTTATTTACAACTTAGAAAATTGTATGCAATTAAAAGTCAAGTCGATTTTGATCAACGGAAAAATTTAGCTTGCTGTTTCATTCTTTCTTGCCTAGACTACTGCAATGCACTCTACATTGGGCTAAATCAGAAGTTAGTGACGAAACTTCAGCGCATCCTGAATAGTGCAGCAAGATTTGTCTCTGGGGCAAACCAGTCAACCTGCTCTACCGACTTCATTGGTTGCCTATTAGACAACGCATTGATTTCAAGCTCCTTTGCTTAATGTATTCGGTTGACAGAAGAAAAGCTCCGTGCTAGTTACTGAACATGTTTCAAAGGAACAAATCGTCCTTGTCCACTGCCCGCAAATTGCTTTTCAGAGTCCCAAAGTGCCACAAGGAGATCACAAATAAGTCCGTAGCTTATCAATGTGCGAAAAAATGGAACGAATCGCCCGAGTATTTGAGACTAGAGAAATGTTACGGAACCTTCAAATCGAACCTGAAAACTCTACTATTCTGTCAGGATTTCTAATGCTACGTGGATACCAGTTTTGGGATTAGAAAAAGTGGTCTACCAAAGTTTTCATCGTCATCATCATCATGAAGCGTTAGGGCTGAGTGATGTTTATACATAATTGTTTGCCTTGAAAATCGAGGTTCTAGATACAGTTAACAATATTGTTCAGCAAAAACTAGGCCGTTTTGGTAATTGGTTTCTAAGATATCTCCTTTCATATTAATCAGGTAGATCGCAAACTGTAGACATCTCTGGTTCAAAATCAACGTTCATTCCAATACATTATGTGGATCACAGGGTTCAACTCCTGTTTGCCTATTCTGTTTATATTGACGACTTGCCCAAAGTTATTACAACTGATTGTTTTCTCTACGCTGACGAACAAAAACTTTTAGGTAACCAAGATCAAGTTGATACTAAAGGGCAATGTAAATTGCTTCTACACGGACAAAAATAACAAGCCAGGGGAGACAATTTCAAAGATGTTGGCATTTTGTTCGCAGAAAACTTGAATTGGGAATTTTATCTCCACGCAATGATTAAAAAAACAGCTTAGAGCCTCCTCCCATAAAACAAACCAGAATCGTTCTACTTTTCAATACTTCAGAGCCCTATTATAAATCCACTTCTATAAAAGTTTGCTTGTCAAAGGACAACATTAAGAAATCGTTGCCATTTAAAACATACCCGGCAGATTGCCGGAAAATAGCCGCCGTTGATTCCAATAAGCATGATTGGGATTGAAATAACAGAAGATATTGAAAAAAAAAAGATTTTTGTACAAAAACATTTTTCTAAGTCCGATTTATTTTGATAGCATTTCGTAGTTGAACATACTTCTGTTTCTTAGAGAGAGGCTACAGGGGCTACTATCGATAACAATAAGCATTAGAGATGGTAAATAAGAATTATAGGAACGACGTTCAAATAGCGGGCATCTAAATTTGGGCTTTATGGGTTTATCCCGTTTTTATTTCTGACATTCATTTTAGTACTAACTCTGTTCATTTTGAATTGCTTTGCTGAGCAACTGATGTTCAAAATCACTTTAAGCAGAATGAGAGAAGAGAGAAACTAGCCTAGAGAAGTCAAAAAGATTTCACGCAAAATGTTGAAAAGGCGGCAAAATGAGGTAAAGCGAAACATTTTTTATTCGACGAAGTAAAAAAAACATAGCAGGACAAGTCCTGACGTATAATTCAAAGAATTTTCATTGACTAAACAGAAAAAAATCTAGATCTAGAATGGACTATGAATTAATTGAGAAAATAATTCTTAAAAAAATCAGATAAAAATTAAGAAAAAAAAAACAGAAAATCAACGTCAAAATGCAGCATGTGAACACAAAAAACCACTAGCGAGAAATGAAAATTTAATTCAAACAAAAACTAGGCCGAGAATGGCTGCGAATGAATTGGTAAAACCATTTAGAAAAAATCCGATTCAAAAAATCGAAAAAACAGTAAAAATCAGAGTGAAATTGCCGCATGTGAACAAAAAACCACAATCGAAAAACCGAATTTTTGTTCAAACACCGTTTTCTCACTCTACTTTAAAATTAGAGTGAAAAAATTTCACGCCGCAAAATCGCTAGTTTTTTCGCTCCATTTCCTGTTTCGGCGTGACCAAAATCACTACTCCAATTTGACTTCAAAAATCATGAAAATGTGTGAACAGATCTTAAAAAAAAAAACATAGCCGGAAGAATTCCGGAAACGACTCGAAGTGAAAATCCATTTAAACGCCATCCAATTACTCATCAAACAAAACGTGCCTTGACTAATTTATGATTAACTTGAAACAAAGTCATGAAACAAAAAAAGTAAAAACAATAAAATCAAATCTGTTAAAATTTGATAAAAAATCTGATCAAATTTTGTTATGAATTGAGATCCCGAAAAAACTATCTCTTCCAAAATAACTTCATCAAAACAACTAGTAATTAAAAAAACCACTTATGTGAATTTTGAAATAAATACTCTAGGCTACATTATGAAAAAAACAACCTCTTAAAACCAACTTTCACTGAAAAACTGGAAAAAGTTACCAAATTTTTCAGATTTCAAAAACATATAAATCCAAAGAAAAATTCCCTTCAGCCAATAGGGTATCCAGATGCTCGCAAAATAATAGGCAAGTCATAATAGGCAAAGAAACTTAGCTAAAAACAGGAAAAAAAAACGAAAAACTGCAAAAAATTAAAAATAGGTCCAGTTTTTGCCATTTTGTTGTCATATTTCTCAACAAAAAAATGATTCTTACCCACAAAACTGTAACTAATTGTTATCATAAAATTGCTGAAGTAGAAGGGGTTTCTTCAATACCCATTTGAGCCAGTAAAACAAAATAGTCGTCAAAAAAACGCAAAAATTAGCCCGAAAATCAGCAAAATACATTAAAAACCTCCGACTTATCATAAAATTCATATTAATTTCCAGAAACCTTCAAACCACTGCCGAAACCAGCCTAAAGTTAAAACAAAATCATAACCAAACCTCTTAACCAAAATAAATGAAAAAAACTGCTCGCTTAGAGAAAATTTTTTCACACATCAATTTCTCGCTCTCTCAAAAACAGCGGTATGAACAAAAACCGCTCTCTTTTCGCTCCGCTCTTCACTTTTGTTCAGCGCCAAAATCACTCCAAATTTTTTCACGCGTTTCATTTCCCGCTTCAAAAATCACTCCAATAAAATTGATTAAAAAAGGACTTCTCCAATACTCCTCTTCGAGTCGTAAAAAGACAGCGCCTCAATACAATTCAAATTCTTTGAATTGTAAAAAAAATAGGAGCGCTATAATAGCCGGCTGAGAAGATGAGGGCGGCTATTAATTAATCTATATTGCTCTGGAAAAGACCTCAACTGGTAAAACAAGTAACCTTTCACTGCATCGACACACAGTCCCGGAGGATGAATGGATGTTACACTGTTGATTACATGGTCCACGAGTGGCTTCGGGTACTCGGGTCTGAACGAGTTGTACAACCTGCTCTGGTTATCAAATCCAAACACGTCTCGCATTGTTGTTATGTTACAAAGTGTTCGCCGTTGGGACTTGCTTTGAATAGTTTCTAAAAGGAAGTTTTCTGGATAGTATAAATTCTATAACTACGATGCGGAATTCCGGATGTTAAACTGTTCGGAATTATGAAATTGGTGTTATCAAATGATGCACTTTAGAATAAACTGCGTAAGTTACAAATAGGACTGTTTAGTCAAAGGTAAAAACCCACACGTCCGATCGAGTTCAAACTAGGCGTTTCCAATTATAGGAACATTCAATTCAGAATGATATGCCAATTTAGTGTGTTATGCTGTTTGCAAACGATAACTCACTAATCAACCATATAGCAATAATTCATGAACAAAGTGAGTTTACCGGCTAAACTACATTAAAAGGTAATTCTAGATAACATTTTCTATCTCACCTCTTGCTCTTGAGATAAACTAGTTTGAAGAGCAAACTGTGAAATTGTCAAAATTGGTCGGATGTGAAATAGATTTATTTCACTTGTTCAACAATCTTGGCTAAACACCGATGCCGTAAGCAAGCCAGAAGGAAAGACCCATAATTTATTATCTCATTATATTCAGTTTCATTGCTTTAACAGACAGATTAGGCAACTGAACCTAATTTCTAGGGTTCGGTCAAAATTGCTTAACATTCACAGCTAACTTAGGTTGACCTTAAACTTAAGTTTAAATATTGACACACCTAACAGCGACAGAAAAACATAACCCTGTAGTAAATGACGCAAGGATATAATTATAAAAAATATAAAACTGGGAAAAATAAGTATGCCCCATGCGAATCGCCGGATCTTATAATGAAGTCAGCGAACTAACAACGGAGCTTTTGATCAAAAATTACTATTTAAAAACTTGGAAACGATATATCTCTAGGGACGAAACATTTTAAGTGAAGGGAAAACTTTGAGCCAGGAAAAATTGTTGAACTGAACATTTGATATTACAGGTGGCAAGCACAAATTCCTTGAAGTAAAAAATTATCCAAAAGAACAAATTTTCAAATGATTAAACATAATAGTGACTGACGTCGGAAAAATTTCTCTCGAATGACAGGGGCTCATTTGTAGAAGCCTAATGTGGGAGGGGTGTGGTATGTTGGAGGTTGCTGAGGGAGAGGGGGGCTGACGCTGAGGTGGCAAAAGTTGTTTTCCGTGGTCAAGCAACTCACAAGTAAACAGTGCTCATTTACAAAGTATATGTGAATGACTACGGAGATACCAGTGTTGGGCTACCGACCTGTTCTCGAGCATCTCTGAGGAAAATTAGCAAATACTTTGAATCTTTTCCGCTAGCGCACACACCGCCTCTCATATATAAGCGAAATTTAGACATCCCCCAAAAATTAATGTTTGGTTCCCTTCTGAAAAAGTTATTTATTGTCATAACTACGTGCCGGGTATAATACCAACAACCATATTTGCAACAGTTTTCAGGAAAATAAAAGCAGTAGATAACATTACCAAGCCCGTAACTCAACGAAAGCAATAAGAACAAGTATTTGGTTTGTGTTACATTATGTTACATTAAGTGCACAAGTGCTTTATTATTACGCACATTATCATTTCAAATTTCAGCTGTTAATGTTTTCTAAAAGCCTATTCACACGTAAAAATTCAAATGCATTCATAGTCTTTAGCATTCATATACCAGTGGTGGGGGGGGGGGGTGCCTAGTATAATGTGGGGCGGGGCGCTGGCGGAAGAGATCCAATACTCAATTAAAAACTTCTCGTATGATTTGTTGGTTTCCTAAAATACAACTGTCTAAGAAGTGACACAAGCATGGGCTTGACTCTCGGTAAAAATTATTTAATTAATGCCCAGCTCAGGGATAAAATATGGGATCTTTTGTGTTTCGCCCCCAGTCCTATATAACCAGTCTGTTAGCGCCCAACTTAGTACTTTTTGGTCCTTAGCGACCCCTTATTTTACTCATAATAAATTTCCGGCACCGATAGACGATTGGATGGATTTTTGTTTACAATTGCAACAAAATAGTATCATATCATAAAGCTATTAATATGACAGATAAGCGCAAAAATAGTAAAAACACGCTTTTATTCTTTGCCTGCTTACATTATGAGCAACGTTTATTTACCCTATGTCTTAACTTCAAAACTTCGCTGGATCAGTAAATAAAAAAGCGGTTTGTGCATAAATGTATATGTAAGTGTATGAAACGCAATCAATATGCTATAGCATGTAAAAGTGAGGGGTCCAAATGGACGTGGGGGACAATAACAGAAAAGATCCAAAATATGAGTAATCATTTGCAATACATATCTACAAGTAAACTTACTGAATATTTACCTAATGATTTCTTTGTCGATTGCCAATCTTTTGCATACACGTCTTGTGCACTTGGCTTTATCGAGAAAAAAAATTAAATTTGTAGTAATTTTCCACCAGTTCTGTTTAGCTGCTTACAGTTGTGAACACGGAAGTGAAATTTAGATCACGCAAATCTTATGAAGTCAAGTGTAAAAAAATTTGCTCAAGGAGTAAAATCGCGCATTTGATAAAGACACTCGACTACAATAAATGCATCAAACTTCGTTCCAGAGTATTTAATAAATAAATGAATTTTAAATCACCTTAACTATTTAACCAAAAAGGCATCACACTGTGAAAACACCATATCATATGATGGTTTGATAACACCATATCATAATTCGGAGCATCATCATTGAAAACTTAAAGTACGTTGTAAAACAGGGACACTCTGACGATTTCAACAAATATCGATTTTTAATACTTTCGATGCCTTTATCAAAATTTTTAGTTCTATCAAAGAAACGGCAAAAATAATTCACTACGTGGATAGCTATGAGGATAACTAAAAAAAGACCAATCTGATCTTTTCTGTTCGTCGGTTTCCGGCTTAAGGGGAACAACCATAGCCGGCAGATTGCCGGAAAATAGCCGCGATAGACGCTTGTGGCCTTCTATGAATTGAAATAAGTCAAGAAATAAGATAGACAGATCGACCACCAGTCCTTTAATAGACCACTAGACTTTTTGGGTTAGATCTGAACTGTCAATTTCATGACATATACGGTCTATAAGGAAAAAGCCATAAAATAGCTTTTTCAAAACGGAAATTCCAAATCAAAAACTCAAGACTAATACTCCAGAATTAGGGCATATAAGTTTGGCACTACTTAGATGCACACTATTGATCTTTAACTAGTAAATGTTCAGAAAAATTAAAGTTCCATAATTGAGTTCAGAAGTCATCATTTTAGTGAGGTAAGTCACGCAATTGACTTAAGAGCAGAAATGACGTCACGCACACAAATTTTAACTGCAAAGCAGTAGAGGTCACTGAAGCCATCGAAAAAGTCAATTCCAAGAAGTCAGGTCGTAAGAATCATCGATGGAGACAACCAATTAAAAAAATATAGCTGGAGGAATTCAGGGAATTACTCGAAGTCATATAATCCAAAAAAGACTTTTAAATAGCTAATATCTCTCTGTCAAGGTCATCGATGCAGACAAAACAACAGTCTTAAATTAAAGAACAAAAGAATTTCAGCCAGAAAAAAACTACATGAAATTATTTTTCGTGTATTACAAGTACACATACAAACGGAAACCGCTGTTTCAAGCAATGAAAGTGAAATATCCATCCAAAACAAAATCAGCCCAACCTTGATGAATTTACAAACATTCTTTTTCTGAAAAAGAGAAAATTAGAAAAAAATTGTGTTAAATTTCTCAATTTTTTTTTTACAAATTGCATAGAACTAGACATTTTGTAGCAAAAAAACTTGCATGCTTTATAGTAAATAGCGCATAGGCGTGAGACTAATTCAATTTCCAATAAATTCAATAAAACAATATAATGGGCGAAAAATCGCAAAACGACTAAAACTCAGCCAAATAGTTGAAAAAACTGAACAAAAAGACAAAAGAAACAGAATACAATTCAAACGAAAAAATCGTTCAAAATCAAAATAAGACCTCAAAAATATTGGTAGAAAATAACTTTCAGTTAAAAAGTTCTAACGGCTTTTCAAGCAGATTATCAGTGCCGCAATGTCAAATGAAATCAATAGCAGACAAAATAAAACTCCAAGAAAGTCTAAAATAATTATTTTTAAACGACTGATAAAATCAGACTGATAAAAGAATGATACAGGCTAGAATACGGGGAATAAAAACAGGGAAACACGCTAGAATACGGGGAAACGAAAACACATGAAAAAAAGTAAAGACTACTTCTTAATTTTTGACAGTTAAAAACCAAATTTGAAAAACGAAGTAGAAAAATAATTACATTTCCTTATGTTGCATAACATTTTATAGCTATCCTCCTGCATGGATTAAAAGGTAGCAAAATAGTTAAACGATTGGAAACAATAAAATGTTTAGCTACCAAAATTGTCAAAAAAAAAATTCAAAATGGCACTCATGAAATGTTTTTGTAGAATTTCAAATACTGAACGCCACAAAATCATTAAATTATTAGTAAAAAAATATTCAGATCCCTGACACTACAAAATATTTTTCTAGCATTTAGATCCAAAAAACAAAAAAATTGAGAAAAGTTTGACAAAGACTGCCAAAATCGGTCAAGCAAGTGCACAATTCTAAAATAACAAAAATACCTCACGTTATGAAGAGGCAGTTAAAGCATATCTATGGAGGATATCTATGAAGAGGATATTTAAAATATCAATGCTAAATGGCCATTTGCACTAAATTTTGATAACTTTGAAACAAAAATCCAATTCAATAAACGAACAAATTAATTTAAAAATTGGGAAACATGTGCTCATATAAAAATTGAAACGCATCGCTAGACTCAGAAAAACACTGTGGTATCAGAGGCTCACATATTAATACAGCTTCTATTTAAAATTATTTCTATGCGGCATTCTGACAAAAAACACTTTTCAAAGTTGAAAAGTCATTCACTGGTCGAAGTGCATGATCAAAAAAACTTCTCTCGCTCAGAAAAAATTAGCTCGCAGGGCAATTTTACTCTTTCGCTTTTAGGTCAAAACGCTGTCTGAACGATTAGTACTTCCGGTAAAAAACCCTCAAGAAAACCAATACTCCTCTTCGAGTCGTTAAAAACCACAATGTTCCCAATAATAGCCACTATTGCTTCGCGGCTATTAAAAAATTACTCCTCCATAAAATTGTCCCAAAATTTACCTCTATGTAGAAAATTCTAAACATAACACAATATGCACTTACTGGGCTTTTCGCCATTCCGAGTTAGCTTCCGATATTTGTTCACTCTGGGGGAAAAGTAGTAATAGGTGTACCATCTGAACCTCAACGGCATTTCGAAGATAAATGAGATCAAAACATGACCAAATTCTGAAAATAGTACATCAAAACAATATAACCAAACACCAAAATCAAACATGAACAAATTCATAAACAACAAATCCGAATGATATACAAAGTATTTAGTTCACCAATATTTCAGATGTTGTTTGAACATAACGCATCAAACAACAACGCAAATAATCATGCACATCATAGCCAAGTAAGACGTCCAAAGTGCAATTTACTGAATATGAAGGAAATGTTTGTAAAGCACAAAGACAGATGTCATTTCGCAACCAAAATTAGCAACGAGTCTGGAAAAAGTCGTTCGCATAGAATGATCACACAACTCTCATCAACGCTCTGTGGTTAAAATTATATAATAAAGGACAGGAAAATCCTGTCTAAATGTCTTCATACAACACATCAGATCTCAATATTTTACTGTTTCAAATTTTTAACTAATAATTTCCACGTAAATGAAGCTCATCAATTTTAAGAACTTTTTTCAGGGGTGAAAATAGTCGTAAAAAAGAGGAAGACGAGAAATTAAAAATAAACCATGATGAGAACAATGGTAGTGTTACTATTGCTTCGCGGCAATTAATTGCACAATTAAGTTATATATATACCCACGAGGGCGCAGATAAACTCGGCCACAAAGGCCCACCTAGTATCTACCGCATAACGAGAGGCACAGTATTCAAAGAGAAAATCCTTCTTCTACCACTGCCCTTAAGCTGAAATATTTTATCTGCGAAAGCTGAGACGACAAACAGTCATATTTAATCCGAGACGCAATTTAGACTGCATATGCTTAAAGCAAAAATGGTTTAAAAATCTTTTTTTGTCAGAAAACAGCTCAAAATTACCTTTGAAAAAATTACCTTTGAAATTTAGGATTAAAGAGTGACTTACGAAGTAGATTGAGGCATTTTTCAAGTACTTTTGGACAGCATTGGAGCAGTGAAAATAAAGAAATAAGGCATTTAAAAAGTGGAAATCTTAGAGAACGCCAAATAAATATTAGAAGCTTATACATATGGAACTCAAGGTTTATGCTCCATAAATATCAGAGTTTCATTGTACACTTTACAACAGGCCTAACGCATAAAATAACAGCACTCTTACATCCAAAAACCACAGTGAATTAACAGTGAAAGAGATTACACTGCTTCTAAAATAATCAACGAGTTGTTTTCGGAGAGCTTAGTGTCTTATTTTTGTTAAGATAACCCATTGTCCGCGTATCTTCAATTTTACAAAATCAATGAGATTAAAATGACAGTTTAACATCTAAAAGAATACCAAAGAACTTTCAGACAGGCTCAACTTGAATACCTTTGCAGCACAATGAGAACGCTGAAAATTTGTAATATTATTTAGCTGTACCATTTCTTGTGATTGAGCATTAACTTATTGGCAGTTACGCAGCTACATATCAAAACGAGATTCTCTAGTATTGTATCATGGACTTTTTCATATAGTTGAAACACAAATGTCATCAAAAAGCTAAAATACTTCTGATCAGCTACATACCAGTGGAAGGCTACTAATGTATATCAGAACAAGGAGGCCCGGTAACCTGCGTTTGACTTAATTAGATACTAATTGCACTGACTTAATGGGCAACGATGGGAGGTCGGTTTTTAGCTGCACGGGGCTTTTACGGCCTGAATGATGTGCAGGTGTGGGGATGGGGGGGGGGTCCTGTGTATGTGTGCGCGTGTGTGTGTGTGTGCGCGCGTGTGTGTTTGTGTGTGTGTGTGTGTGCGTGTGTGGGGGGGGGGGGGGGGGTCAACCTCCAAGACCCTCCCTTCAAACCATAAGTATAAGTCTCCAAAACAGTTTCTGTGAATCGCATACTTGGAGACTATCGAGCTGAAAAGCTCTTAATGCCCGCTAGGCGTTACTTGTTTATCCCGTTCTTGAGAACAGAAAGTCAAATGGGCCAGACGAAAAATCGATCAGGAAAAAAATCGCATTGAAAAAGACCGACAGGACTAAAATTATTGCTACAAACTTCGCTTGAGAGCAATTAAACAACAAATATAGGCAAAAAAGAATTCAAAAAATTCTAGAAGAACTTTTTTCAAAGCCATAAAATCAATGAGCCTTTTTCTGCAAACACATTGTATGTACGTTACAGGACCTGTCATTGAATCTTGATATGAAATATCACTCTGATCTGTAATTAACAAACAAAACGAAAAGCAAAAACACTTAGATCATGCCTCAATGAACTCCGACTAATTTTAGTTGTGGAAATTTTAATTCCATAACACTCTTAAAAACGGAAACCCTTCGGAGCTTAATAGGATTGTGTCAGCGGTTTCGGTTTTTAGTTCTGTACTTTCGACAAAAAAGTGAGCTAAAGAAGCACAAACTATGGTACCCAAAAGCTACGTACAGCATGATTTCTACTTTTAAAGCATGATTCGTGCTTCAAACGCATGATTTCCGCTAACGCGTTAGAAAAAGGTGTTAAATTTAGAAGTTTTAAGAGAAAGTTCACTCTAATTTTCTCCGCTTAAGCACAAAAGATGTTAAACCGCCTTGTTCTTTCACTGTTTGCCAAGTTGTTACGCTACGAGATGTCGAATTTTCATGAAAGAAAAAACAAAGTTAGTGAAGATGCCAAAACCTGTCTGGAGCGTATCAGAGTTACTCATAACGCTTTGTCTTGCAGGGACACAATTTCCAGAGCTACAGTCAGACGAATTCTCACAAAAATCTGAAGTGTTTTCGTTCAAAATGGTACATCAATATGCTTAAGCAGCCTTTCTATTACTGGCAAAATCTTGTTACTGATAAAAACAAGTGTGCGTATCTCCAGTGAGGAATTGTCCGAGTTGTTCGATGAAAGGGAGCGAGATTTCCTGAAAAAACAAATTTGAGTTCGGATCAACGATCACTTACTTTTCGATGTGCAATGGAATCAGATGGACGGAAAATGCTTGGTAAGTGTCCAAAGAAACTAAGAGCAGCCAGTTATTGAAAATTTTGGAAAATCAGGAAGAAAATGCAAATTCAGGACATTATTTGTCAACCAGATAAATCTCTTGTTTATAAATCAAAGATTAGTGGTTTTTTTTCCAGAGAAAGAATGGAAGGCGCTGGAACGACTGGCATTTATTCCAGATCTACATTCAATCAAAAATTTATGAGAAATTTTGAAGCAGCGATTAAGAAAAGTTTTTTGGGAAAATTTAGCAAAAAGTGTCAGAAATTTGGAAGGGAATTGACCCAGATGACATAAACATGTACGAAAACTATACAAACTGTCTTCTAGACGTTGAAAAAACTAAAGGTGTAATGAGGCATTATCAGAGAACATATTTTAACTCAAAATGCTGTATTATTTAAAGTTTGTAATACTTTCCAGAAGATCGTCAGGTCTATGTAGCTTTTTGGTACCATACTGTATTTGGTGCCATTTTTGATGAAAAGCTCAATTTTGTAAAAATTTGCCAAAGTTTGGTTAAAAAAATATGAATCAAACAGTTTAGCAGCCCAAAGGCAAAACCATAACACTATAGTTAAAAATTTTAACATATACTGGGAAAACTTAGGAAAATTTCAGCATTAATGACTGCAACTGTGAATAAAACAACAGAAATCAACCCAATGTTTACAAAAACTCAAAGCTCCATAACTAAAAAACCTGTTTAATTTTACATTCTAAGCTGGACGGCCTTTCTTGTGATACCACTCACAACTCTGTACAACGAATATATCGATCGGCCAAATTTGGCCGATCGAGGAATGGTTCGATTTTTTTTGAAAAAATGGAACGAGATTTCTTGAAAATAAAAAATTTGAGTTCGGTTAAACATTCACTTACTTTTTGGGGTACAATGCAATCAGATGGACGGAAAATGCTTGGTAAGTGTCCAAAGAAACTAAACGCAGAGTTATTTGGAAATTTTCGAAAATCAGGAAAATGCATTTTCAGGACATTATTTTCCAACAAGATAAAGCTACTGTTTATAAATCGAAGATTATCGGCATTTTTTTCAAGAGAAAGTGGAGGGTGCTGGAATGACCGGCATATAGTCCAGATCTAAATCCAATTAAAAATTTGTGAGCAATTTTGAAGCAGCGATGAAGAAAACAGTTTTTTGGGAAACTTTTTAAGAAGTCAGAAATTGAACAACATGACATTAGGAACCTGTATGAATACTATACAAACTGTCTGCTACACGTATTAAAAAAATGTGAAATGACGCTCCCTTATAGAACAGATTGAACTCAAAATGTCGTATTATTTAAAGTTTGTAATGCTTTTTAGAAAATCTTCAGGTGTATGTAGCTTTTTGGTACCCTACTGTATTTGGTGACATTTTTGATGAAAAGCTCAATTTTGTAAAAAAAAATTAGCCAAAATTTTGGCCAAAAAGTTTAATCAAACAGTTTAGCAGCCCTAAGGTAAAACCATAACACTATAGTTAACCATATTTTAGCAAAACTTAGGAAAATTTTAGCATTAATTACTGCAAATGTGAACAAAACAACGGAAATCAGCTCAATATTTACTACAAAAATTCAAAGCTCCATAACTGAAAAATCTGTTTAATGTTATTTTCTAAGCTGGACGGGCTTTCTAGTGATACCACTCACAACTCTCTACGACGATCGGCCAAATTTGGCCGAACAAAAAACAAACAGTTGACCATATAGTCCCCCCTACTAAAGTGGAGTAGGAACAATGAGTGGTTTCCGAATTATGTTTTTGTCTATCTATAATTGTGCCTTTTGTTTACCTGAACTATTTCAAGGCCTAATTGTTTCCAAGAACTAATAAAAAGATATCACATACCTAAATATGGCTTGGCTGCACGAGGATGAGAACACAAGACTCAAGCAAGCCCACCAAACCATTTGAAGATAAATTTGCTTGGTGTGGCCAACTTGTCTTACCACAGATTTACTCGATCAATGTAGTCCAACAATATTAACTTCAGAATCTGCAATCAGTATGCTTAGTTGAAGAATTCACTAAACGCCAGAATTCGCGCTCTCATAATTAAAGCTCTACCGTGAAGTAATGGTGTCAAAACTTTCATACCAAAGAACTTCCCTCCCAAGTCACCAAAATAATTGCTAATTAACCCACATTGACAATTCACAATATCTTATAAACGTTTCTCCTCCTTATATTACTAAATTTTTTCTACCTAAGTCACATAATTGTTTCGCCATCTCTTCACTTGAACATCTTGTCCACATGTGATAAACTTATTAAATAGATTCTGAACAAATTTACAAACTGTAATTTCAGATCAAATTGAGCTAGGGACTTGAACAAAACATATCCGCCGGTGCCAGTATTGGTTCCACAGGATTATATTCCAAAGACCCGTCGTTCCTAGCTTGACGGGCACTTTTTGTTGCTGTATATCCCCAGATGCGCTATCACGTCTTCAAGAGTTCGGCCTCAAAAAACATAATTCTCGGAGACTTCCAAATAAAACATCTCAACTTCCCAAACTTCAATATTTTGTCACTACCCGGTGCTCAAATTCGCCACCTTTCAGAGTTTTTCCCACCAGCCCATTCCTACGACCGAATTGTTATCTTCATTGGCGGCAACGACCTTTTCAAAGGCGATTTGCCGTCAACCCAAGAACCTCACGAAGTAGCCGCGGAACCCAATAATCTAGCAAACGCGCGAGTTCCGATTGCAAATAAAAAAGTGTACGTCATTGGAATACCGAATCGGGGAGATTCCTCTGATAACAAAAGCGGACCCAAACTACTATCAATTTAATCCAAAAAATACGCCAGTAGGACCAGCTGGGTATACAGAAGCATCAGTCGTAAAGTCTACAACAGCCAAAAACACATTAGCAACGACAACGTTCACCTAAATCAACTAGCCCTTAGTAACTTGGGCTCAATCCTAAAGCACAAAATCCTAACCCCTGTTAACTTTTCTACTGCCCTGAACGTAGCTGGTCATCTTGAAGAGTTTCAGTGTGAGAGGAGTATCTGCAAGTAAGGCTGTTTCAATCCAACCTACTAATTCAAGGTAACGTTTTTTTATCTACTTAAGCCGTCAGTGCCAGTATTGGTTCCATAGGTTACTTATTAAATAAGATCATTTGTTAAGCTTGCCGTCGGCGCCAGCATTGGTTCCATAGGCTCCTTTACTCTTGCTTTTCATTCGCAATCACCTTCATCCTTTCTTTTCCTTTGTCGTCGGTGCCAGTATTGGTTCCATAGAGAACGAGTCGTTTCATCTACTAAAGCCGTCGGTGCCAGTATTGGTTCCATAGGCTACTTATAATATAAAATCATTTGCAAAGCGTGCCGTCGGTGCCAGCATTGGTTCCATAGGCTCCTTTACTTTTGGTTTTTCATTCTTCATCACACTTCCTCTTTTCGTTGTCGTCGGTGCCAGAATTGGTTCCATAGACACTAGCAGTTTGTATACTTTGTAAATTTATAGTTGCTGTCTGCCGGCGGTGCCAGTATTGGTCCCATAGGCAGTACATTACAAAAAATAAGCGTTGTCCCTCTATTTTACTGAGTTCACTGCAAACCCCAAAAAATTTATACAGTGCTTACCCAAAATGTCACCCAGAGAATCACAATTTTGTAATTCCTGCAATGAGAAACTGAAAAAGCATAAATTCACGTGCTTCTTTTGTCACAAAATTATGCATATGACTTCTAAATGCACGGTTTTCGAATAGACCGACATTGACGTCCTTAATCTCCTTCACATCTGCAATGACTGCAAAGATAACAAAGACAATGCCATTGACAATAAAACCTCTTAAAATTGATGATCAACTCATTGAAATCAAGGAACAAATGAAAATGTTTGCACAAAGTATCGAAAAATCAAACCAGATGATGGAGACCGTAAAACTTGACCTCAGTGAACTGAAGAAACCAAAAAGTTACGCCCAGTCTCTTGGAAATGTAACAAAAGGTGTGACTAAAACAGCATTTCATAGTACAAAATCAGATGCCGGACTTGGTATTCGCGTCCGTGGAGTACCAGAGCTCACGTCAAAATCGGACGATGAACGAATTCACGCCGAGATGGCGGCTGTAGAAGAGATGCTCGACTTTCTCAATATCGAAGACAAGAAACTTAGCAAAATTCACCGCATTGGAAGATACGACTCCGCAAAGACAGTCCCACGCACCCTTCTGATACATCTAGAAAACCCAATCAGCAAAGACCTAGTACTGAAATCTGCTTATCGCTTAAAGGATTTCAACAAGCAAGTCTTCGTGAGCCCTGAGTTGTCACCAGTCGATGCTAAAAAAGAAAACGAATGTCTGAAAATCCGCCGTAAACTAAAAGACGAAAATAAATTTGATCGCAAGGAAATTCGTATTCGAAATCTAACAGTTGAAGTAAAGGTAAATGGTGCATGGGTGACCAACACCGAAACTGGGAGCACCTAAATGAGCAAATAACGAAATCACCTTTTGATCCGTACTGCGACTACAATGTGAACGTCCTGGTTCAAGAATGGTACAAATGGATAAACAAGATCCTCGAAGCAAACATTCCTAAAGTCACGCGGCATCGAGCCTCACTTCCCCCGTGGGTAACACCATCAACATCCCATCTAATCAAGAAACTGGGAACTAAACAGAAACGATGGAAGATAATGAATCTGAGCAGGAGCCTCAAAAAAAAGAAGCTTGAAAAACAAATATCAATTCACGCTGAGATGGCGGCTGTAGAAGAGATGCTCGACTTTCTCAATATCGAAGACAAGAAACTTAGCAAAATTCACCGCATCGGAAGATACGACTCCGCAAAGACAGTCTCACGCACCCTTCTGATACATCTAGAAAACCCAATCAGCAAAGACCTAGTACTGAAATCTGCTTATCGCTTAAAGGATTTCAACAAGCAAGTCTTCGTGAGCCCTGAGTTGTCACCAGTCGATGCTAAAAAAGAAAACGAATGTCTGAAAATCCGCCGTAAACTAATAGACGAAAATAAATTTGATCGCAAGGAAATTCGTATTCGAAATCTAACAGTTGAAGTAAAGGTAAATGGCGCATGGGTGACCAACACCGACTCCAACTCAAACACTGAAGACTCTTCCTCAGAAGACGAAGATGGGTCTTGACTAACCTCAATCAAAATGCTAACGTTTAACGTCAGAAGCCTTCTAAGCCTAGAAAGAAGAATGGCATTCTCAAACGCAATCGCAACTTTGAAATACGATCTCCTTTGTCTGACAGAAACTTGGCTCACACCACATGTGCCAAATACTGCCTTGTTATTGCCAAATTACAGCATATATCGAAACGATAGGGACCCAGATATGTTCACTTCTAAACATGGCGGTGTTCTAATAGGAATCCGAAATTCGATTGACCATGAGCAAGTAAAACTAAGCATAGTACATGACGATTATGTGGCGATCAAAATCTACACTAAACCAAAACCTATACTAATCTGCTGTGTCTACAATCCACCCACTGGAAGTCCATTGCTATGGTTATCTGCACAACTAACAAACCTACTTTATGAAATTGAATTAACACGCTCAAATCAGATATGTGAAAACTTGATACTGACGGGAGACATAAATTTTACCCAAACTGACTGGGAATCAATGAGCTAGTGATGATTATGAGAATGCATTCATTGAAAAGTTGTTTGAATTAAATTTTTCAAACATTGCTAAGAGACAACTTGACGTAGTCCTAGTCAACACCCTCGACCGAATTATAAGCTGCGACTTGGACAATAATCTTTTTTCTAAATACTCCACATATCAAAATCAAAAACCTTGCTCTGATCGCATCCCAATCTGCAATTACTTGAGCACGTTCATCCATCCCCACGCATCTGCTGGAGATGTCAAATTTGCTTTCAAAAGAGCAAACTGGGAGCACCTAAATGAGCAAATAACGAAATCACCTTTTGATCCGTACTGCTACAACAATGTGAACGTCCTGGTTCAAGAATGGTACAAATGGATAAACAAGATCCTCGAAGCAAACATTCCTAAAGTCACGCGGCATCGAGCCTCACTTCCCCCGTGGGTAACACCATCAACATCCCATCTAATCAAGAAACTGGGAACTAAACAGAAACGATGGAAGATAATGAATCTGAGCAGGAGCCTCAAAATAAAGAAGCTTGAAAAACAAATATCAATTGAAATGGAGAAAGATCAGTCAAATTTTGAATTCGAAGTTTTCGCAGGGCGACGGTTCAGTAATATACAGAAATATCTTCGGGCAATAAGAAAGAGTCCTTCCATACCACCCATTGTAAACTACGCAAGCACGAGCGCTAGAACCGATCAACACAAAGCAGAACTCTTTAACTCTTTCTTCCAAAAAGTGTACAGTAACAAAGTTGATTACAAACCAGCAGTCTTGAGCAGAAAACTTAATTCTCTGCATATAACAGAAAAAATGATAACAGATACATCAAGTAAACTACAACTCAACAAGTCAAACGGGCCCGATAACTTTGGTAACATAATTTTTAAATTTTGCTCACCAATTTTGAGCAAGTCACTCGTCCTTCTTTTTCAAACAATGTCCAATAAAGGAAAATTCCCTTCTATCTGGAAAATAAGTCAAATAACTCCCATCTATAAGGAGGGAAGCAAAGCAGAAGTGAACTGCTACAGACCCATTAGTTTACTCTGTTGTATGTCCAAAATTTTTGAAAGTGATTTTTGACGAAATATATTATTGTCGTCATAGATTAAACGAAAATCATTTCGGCTTTCGAAAGAATAGATCGGCAACCACTCAGCTTCTACTGTTTCTCGACAAAGTATATCGCAAATTTGAAACAATTTCCTCGGACGACATTAGTATCCTCTACTTAGATTTTGCAAAAGCTTTTGATAAAGTACCACATCACCTTCTCATAAAGAAACTCGAAAGTTTTGACGGAGGAGGAAATATATTATTACTCTTGCACTCTTACTTAGAAGATAGAAAACAATTTGTCAAAATTGGAAATTGTTATTCAAGTTTGGAGAACGTAACAAGTGGAGTCCCACAAGGTTCCATACTTGGACCACTACTGTTCTTAATTTTTATAAATGACTTGCCAGATACAAACCCCGATATTGAAGGTTTTGGATTTGCAGACGACTATAAGTTCATTGTTCATAATCAGGCAAAACTGGACAGAAGCGCAAAAAATATTGAAGACTGGTGCCGAGAGAATGGAATGGAGTTAAATGCGAACAAATGCAAGTTGTTAAATGTTAGAGGTAATCTCACGACATCTATGTGTGGCCAGGAAGTAAAACCAACTGAATCCCAAAAAGACCTTGGTTTAATAATTACATCAAATCTCTCATGGCAAGGCAACTGCGACCACAGAGTGAAAAAAGCGACCAGTGCTTTTTTTCCAAATAAAACGAAATATGTCAGCAATCAGCTCAACGTCAACCAAAATGAACTGCTATACTGGTTATATTGTTCCAATACTGACGTACTGCTCACAAGCATGGTCGCCAAACGGCACCAACATGTACAAAATTGAAAAAGTGCAGATCATGGCTACTAAATGGATTCTAGGAAACTCACTTCAAAGTTACAAAGAACGTCTCATTAGCCTAAAACTCCTCCCACTCTGTCACTACGTTGAACTGCATGATCTTCTCTTCCTAGCTATTGCACGTAATTAATTTGACATTCCGACAGATTTTAAAACCCTTGAAGATGAGAGAACAAGGCAAAACTGTAGAGGTGAACTGAAAATCGAAAATAACCGACTAGTCAAACCCGATGAAAACTTCTTCCACCGAACGAAACAACTGTACAACGTTGTAAATAGAAATATTCAAAAAATTGGAGGCAAACTAAACAAACACACTATCACAAAAGCATACTGGCACTTTTTCACAACTCAATTCAGCCTGACAAACAAATGCTCTTTGCGTATAATTTGCAGATGTGACAATTGCAACAATTGGAAAAAACTTGACAACTGAAACTGGACTGGCTCAAGGGCACAAATTGAAGCCCCGGGAAACATACCCGAATTCTCAACTACTACTACTACTACTACTAAATCACAAACAGTGGCCTCGCATCTCACACTGTCAATCACGCCAGTTTCAGCGTGATTGACTACTGCAGCCAATAGCCCACCGAAGCAATGTGAGGGAAAAGCTCGTCAACACTAGGCATTAGCGTGGACTCGCATTTTTCGGAAATGAAGTAAAAAAACAATTTGCAATTTGTCCATAGGATGCCTTTCTTCATTACCTTCTGCAAAAGCAACATAGGTTTAAATTCGTGTTAAATGTAAAAAAATATTCTCGTTGGGAGTCTTTAAAATGGACTACAACTCGAGATATTGAAGATAAAATAAATTTCCCTCTGAACATCAAAGAACGAACACAAGCGCGTGCTCTATATCAAAGGTATCAACATGCTGTTACAAAGGACGCGACATTCCGACACGAAATTCTGTGTACTACCATTCCAAACAACTATCTTAAGAGTCGTAGGCAATTAAAAACAGGACGGACTGGATTAAAGAACATAGTCGGCAGATTGTCGGAAAATAACCACTGTTGACGCACATCGGGATTGAAACAAAAAGAAGAGATGTAAATTAACATAACTTTTTTCTTACGTTTCAAATAGTGTTCTAATTCGGTGTGCAGTTAGATTCTAAAACTATTTTGAATTCAGCTATTGATTCGACCGTATTCACTACATTGCGTATTTCAATGCGTGAAAGAATTTATAAACCATTCAGTTGCAACAGTGAGCGAGGTAAGTCAGAAGTCAAGCGTAAATTGTGACACATGCAAAACGAAAAACGTGACAAAAAGGTAAAGCGAATTAAAAAAAACATAGCAGGACAAGTCCTAGCATACAATTGAAAGAACTTTCATTGACTAAGTTTTAAAAAGTAGAGAAAATGAGATCCGAAAAAAAAACAGTAAAATCGATGTCAAAAGGCCTCATGTGAACAAAAATCCAGTAGCGAGAACGCAAAATTTTGTTCAAACACCATTTGCTCTCTACTTTTCTCTCTACCAACACTAGAGTGAAACAATTTCACGCCGCAAACCCATTCGGTTTTTCTCTACAATTCCTGTTTCTGTGTGACCAAAAAATTGCTGCAATTTGACTTCAAAAATCATGAAATGTGTGAGCAGATCTTAAATAAATAGACGAAGAATGCCGGAAACGACCCAAAGATGTCTTCATCAAAAAGCAGCATGCCGAAAAACTACTTTCTGAAGGAGATGAGCCTCAGAGAGAAAATACTGAAAAGACAAAAAATTAACAAAAGAATAATTTACACAAAAAAACCCAAGTACAAATACAAAGGAAAACATAACCGCCTAACGTCGGGCAAATTGCTCTCAAACGACCGGCGAGCAGTTGAGTTCGTCAGTAGTTAGCCACGGTTTAGTAGGGCTAGTTTAAGCTTGAATCAACTCTGCAACTCTAGTTTTCTAGCCTTGTTAGTAAATAAATCAAATAGAAAACATATTTCAAAAATTTGCAAAATACTTCAAAATTTATGAAAAGCTTCCAGATTTTGCAGTCAAAAATGTTCAAAACTAATTTCTGTCTCTGGAGTCATGTCAGGTAACCCATCTGCAAGACTTGAAAATCTTCGTTGGCCAGTAATGATCGTTAAACTCAAAAAAGAACAAAAATATTCAAAAATTTTGAAAACAATCGCAAGTTTTAACAAAATCTTGTTGAAATTCAGGATATTTAAAACTTGAAAACCATTTTATTGTCTCACGAGACTATCCAGTATCCCTATTTCAAGCTCTCAATTGTTTCACTGGCTCATGAAGAACCATAAACTTGGAACATAAAAATTTTCCGAAAATTTGAAAAAAAAATTCAAATTTTACAAAAAATTGCTAAAATTGGAGTCATCAAAAAAATGAAAACAATTTCATTAACTCTAGAAACTATGCCGCAGTTTATTATCAAACCTTGGAGGAGATCCCTAGGACCCCGGTGCTGGAAAAAATGATAAAAAAGAAAAGATTCAAAAACCTTGAAAATTGCAAATATTTTTTAAAATTAGCTGATATTAAAATCTTGAACATTTCATTACATCTAGAAGCTATGAAGTGACCTATAAACAAAACCTAGAGTAGGTTGCTTGGCTCTTGAGGCTGGACAAACCTAAAAAAAATGAAAAAATTTTCAAAAGTTTTGGCAAAAAAATTGCTTAAATTTGTGATTTTAAAATGTTGGAAAAATATTCGATTGCCAAGGAAAATTTTTCATATACTTAATATCAAACACTCACGGAGATTTTCTGGCCCCTGGGTCTGGAAAAAATTATATAATCTGTGTACTACCATTCTAAACCACTATTGTAAGAGTCACAGGCAATTAAAAACAGGACGGACTGGATTAAAAAACATAACCGGCAGATTGCCGGAAAATAACGGATGTTGATGCACATCGGGATTGAAACAAAAAGGAGATGTAAATTTACATAAATTTTTTCTTACGTTTCAAATAGTGTTCTAATTCGGTGTGCAGTTAGATTCTAAAACCATGACTAGTTCAGCTTCTAAACATGATTAACCGTAATACTATTCAGCTGAACGATATTAAGTTTAACACCAATGTCAGCAAGCAGTAATCGCCGTAGTTTACTTTGATAACCTTATGCAGTATGACTTAATGACCGGGCTTTATCCCACTTCTTTTGATTTTGTTCCTTTGACTTCGACCGTATCCACAACATTGCGTAATTCAATGCGTGAAGAATTCAAAAACCATTCAGTTGAAACATTGAATGAGGTAGGTCAGAAGTCAAGCTTAAAAATTGTGACATCTGTAAAACGAAAAACGTGACAAAAAGGTAAAGCGAATTAAAGAAACATAGCAGGACAAGTCCTGACATACAATTCAAAGAACTTTCATTGAATAAATTTAAAAAAGTAGACTAGAATGGGCAATGATAGGATTGGGAAAACCATTTAGAAAAAATGAGATCCGAAAAAAAACAGTAAAGTCAATGTCAAAAGGCCGCATATGAACAAAAATCCAGTAGCGAGAACGCAAAATTTTGTTCAAACACCATTTTCTCTCTACTTTTCTCTCCACCAACACTAGAGCGAAACAATTTCACGCCGCAAACCCATTCGCTTTTTTCTCCACTTCCTGTTTCGGTGTGACCAAAATCATTGCTGCAATTTGACTTCAAAAATCATAAAATGAGTGAGCAGATCTTAAATAAATAGACGAAGAATCCCGGAGACGACCCAAAGATGTCTTCATCAAAAAGCAGCATGCCGAATAACTACTTTCTGAAGGAGATGAGCCTCAGAGAGAAAAGACTGAAAATACAAAAAATTAACAAAAGAATAATTTACACAAAAAAACCAAAAAACAAGTTCAAATACAAAGGAGAACATAACCGCCTAACGTCGGGCAAAGTGCTCTCAAACAACCGGCGAGCGGTTGGCTTCGTCAGTAGTTTGCCACGGTTTAGTGAGGCTAGTTTAAGCTTGATTCGACTCTGCAATTCGAGCTTTCTAGCATTGTTAGTAAATAAATCAAATAGAAAACAAATTTCAAAACTTGCAAAACATTTCAAAATTTATAAAAGCTTCCAGATTTCGCAAAAATGTTCAAAACTATTTTCTGTCTCTGGAGTCAAGTCAAGTAACCCATCTGCAAGACTTGAAAAGCTTCGTTGGCCAGTAATGATCGTTAAACTCAAAAAAGGACAAATATTCAAAAAATTTGAAAACAATCCCAAATTTTAACAAAATCTTGTTGAAATTCCAGATATTAAAAACTTGAAAACCATTTTATTGTCTCACGAGACTATCCAGTATCCCTATTTCAAGCTCTCAATTGTTTCACTGGCTCATGATGAACCATAAACTTGGAACATAAAAATTTTCCGAAAATTTGAAAAAAAAATTCAAATTTTACAAAAAATTGCTAAAATTGGAGTCATTAAAAAAATGAAAACAATTTCATTAACTCTAGAAACTATGCCGCAGTTTATTATCAAACCTTGGAGGAGATACCTAGGACCCCGGTAATGGAAAAAATGATAAAAAAAAGATAAAAAGATTCAAAAACCTTGAAAATTGCAAATATTTTTAAAATTAGCTGATATTAAAATCTTGAACAGTTCATTACATCTAGAAGATATGAAGTGACCTATAAACAAACCCTAGAGTAGGTTGCTTGGCTCTTGAGGCTGTAGAAACCTAAAAAAATGACAAGATATTCAAAACTTTCGGCAAAAAAATTGCTTAAATTTGATGTTAAAATGTTGGAAAACCATTCGATTGCCAATGAAAATTTTTCATATACTTAATATCAACCCTCAAGGAGATTTTCTGGTCCCTGGGTCTGTAAAAACTTATATAATCTGTGTACTACCATTCCACACTACTATTGTAAGAGTCGTAGGCAATTAAAAACAGGACGGAATGGATTGAAAAACATAGCCCGCAGATGGCCAGAAAATAACGGATGTTGATGCACATCGGGAAACAAAAAGAAGAGATGTAAATTTACATAGCTTTTTTCTTACGTTTCAAATAGTGTTCTAATTCGGTGTGCAGTTAGATTCTAAAACCATACCTAGTTCAGCTTCTAAACATGATTAACCGTAATACTATTCAGCTGAACGATATTAAGTTTAACACCAATGTCAGCAAGCAGTAATCGCCGTAGTTTACTTTGATAACCTTATGCAGTATGACTTAATGACCGGGCTTTATCCCACTTCTTTTGATTTTGTTCCTTTGACTTCGACCGTATCCACAACATTGCGTAATTCAATGCGTGAAGAATTCAAAAACCATTCAGTTGAAACATTGAATGAGGTAGGTCAGAAGTCAAGCTTAAAAATTGTGACATCTGTAAAACGAAAAACGTGACAAAAAGGTAAAGCGAATTAAAGAAACATAGCAGGACAAGTCCTGACATACAATTCAAAGAACTTTCATTGAATAAATTTAAAAAAGTAGACTAGAATGGGCAATGATAGGATTGGGAAAACCATTTAGAAAAAATGAGATCCGAAAAAAAACAGTAAAGTCAATGTCAAAAGGCCGCATATGAACAAAAATCCAGTAGCGAGAACGCAAAATTTTGTTCAAACACCATTTTCTCTCTACTTTTCTCTCCACCAACACTAGAGCGAAACAATTTCACGCCGCAAATCCATTCGCTTTTTTCTCCACTTCCTGTTTCGGTGTGACCAAAATCATTGCTGCAATTTGACTTCAAAAATCATAAAATGAGTGAGCAGATCTTAAATAAATAGACGAAGAATCCCGGAGACGACCCAAAGATGTCTTCATCAAAAAGCAGCATGCCGAATAACTACTTTCTGAAGGAGATGAGCCTCAGAGAGAAAAGACTGAAAATACAAAAAATTAACAAAAGAATAATTTACACAAAAAAACCAAAAAACAAGTTCAAATACAAAGGAGAACATAACCGCCTAACGTCGGGCAAAGTGCTCTCAAACAACCGGCGAGCGGTTGGCTTCGTCAGTAGTTTGCCACGGTTTAGTGAGGCTAGTTTAAGCTTGATTCGACTCTGCAATTCGAGCTTTCTAGCATTGTTAGTAAATAAATCAAATAGAAAACAAATTTCAAAACTTGCAAAACATTTCAAAATTTATAAAAGCTTCCAGATTTCGCAAAAATGTTCAAAACTATTTTCTGTCTCTGGAGTCAAGTCAAGTAACCCATCTGCAAGACTTGAAAAGCTTCGTTGGCCAGTAATGATCGTTAAACTCAAAAAAGGACAAATATTCAAAAATTTTGAAAACAATCCCAAATTTTAACAAAATCTTGTTGAAATTCCAGATATTAAAAACTTGAAAACCATTTTATTGTCTCACGAGACTATCCAGTATCCCTATTTCAAGCTCTCAATTGTTTCACTGGCTCATGATGAACCATAAACTTGGAACATAAAAATTTTCCGAAAATTTGAAAAAAAAATTCAAATTTTACAAAAAATTGCTAAAATTGGAGTCATTAAAAAAATGAAAACAATTTCATTAACTCTAGAAACTATGCCGCAGTTTATTATCAAACCTTGGAGGAGATACCTAGGACCCCGGTAATGGAAAAAATGATAAAAAAAGATAAAAAGATTCAAAAACCTTGAAAATTGCAAATATTTTTAAAATTAGCTGATATTAAAATCTTGAACAGTTCATTACATCTAGAAGATATGAAGTGACCTATAAACAAACCCTAGAGTAGGTTGCTTGGCTCTTGAGGCTGTAGAAACCTAAAAAAATGACAAGATATTCAAAACTTTCGGCAAAAAAATTGCTTAAATTTGATGTTAAAATGTTGGAAAACCATTCGATTGCCAATGAAAATTTTTCATATACTTAATATCAACCCTCAAGGAGATTTTCTGGTCCCTGGGTCTGTAAAAACTTATATAATCTGTGTACTACCATTCCACACTACTATTGTAAGAGTCGTAGGCAATTAAAAACAGGACGGAATGGATTGAAAAACATAGCCCGCAGATGGCCAGAAAATAACGGATGTTGATGCACATCGGGAAACAAAAAGAAGAGATGTAAATTTACATAGCTTTTTTCTTACGTTTCAAATAGTGTTCTAATTCGGTGTGCAGTTAGATTCTAAAACTATACCTAATTCAGCTTCTAAACATTATTAACCTTAAGACTATTCAGCTGAACGATATTAAGTTGAACACTAATGTCAGCAAGCAGTAATCGCTGTAGTTTACATTGATAACCTTATGCAGTATGACATAATGACCGGGCTTTATCCCATTTCTTTTCATTTTGTTCTTTTGACTTCGACCGTATCCACTACATTGCGTAATTCAATGCGTGAAGAATTCAAAAACCATTCAGTTGAAACATTGAATGAGGTAAGTCAGAAGTCAAGCTTAAAAAATGTGAAATATGTAAAACGAAAAACGAGACAAAAAGGTAAAGCGAATAGAGGAAACGTAGCAGGACAAGTCCTGACATACAATTCAAAGAACTTTCATTGACTAAATTTAAAAAAGTAGACCTAGAATGGGCAATGATTCGATTGAGAAAACCATTTAGAAAAAATGAGATCCGAAATAAAAAAAACAGTAGAATCAATGTCAAAAGGCCGCATGTGAACAAAATTCCAGTAGCGAGAACGCAAAATTTTCTGCAAACACCATTTTCTCTCTACTTTTCTCTCTTCCAACACTAGAGCGAAACAATTTCACGCCGCAAACCCAATCGCTTTTTCTCTCCACTTCCTGTTTCGGTGTGACCAAAATCATTGCTGCAATTTGACTTCAAAAAATTGCTTAAATTTGGTATGTTAAAATGTTGGAAAATTATTCGATTGCCAGTGAAAATTTTTCATATACTTAATATCAACCCCTCAAGGAGATTTTCTGGCCCCTGGGTCTGAAAAAACTTATATAATCTGTGTACTACCATTCCAAACCACTATTGTAAGAGTCGTAGGCAATTAAAACAGGACGGACTGGATTAAAAAACATAGCCGGCAGATTGCCGGAAAATAACGGATAGTGATGCACATCGGGATTGAAACAAAAAGAAGACGAGATGTAAATTTACATAACTTTTTTTTTACGTTTCAAATAGTGTTCTAATTCGGTGTGCAGTTAGATTCTAAAACTATACCTAGTTCAGCTTCTAAACACGATTAACCTTAATACTATTCAGCTGAACGATATTAAGTTTAACACTAATGTCAGCAAGCAGTAATCGCTGTAGTTTACTTTGATAACCTTATGCAGTATGACTTAATGACCGGGCTTTATCCCACTTCTTTTCATTTTTTTCTTTTGACTTCGACCGTATCCACTACATTGCGTAATTCAATGCGTGAAGAATTCAAAAACCATTCAGTTGAAACATTGAATGAGGTAGGTCAGAAGTCAAGCTTAAAATTGTGAAATCTGTAAAACAAAAAATGTGACAAAAAGGTAAAGCGAATTAAAGAAACATAGCAGGACAAGTCCTAACATACAATTCAAAGAACTTTCTTTGACAAAATTTAAAAAAGTAGACCCAGAATGGGCAATGATTGGATTTAGAAAACCATTTAGAAAAAATGAGATCCGAAATGAAAAAAAAACAGCAGAATCAATGTCAAAAGGCCGCATGTGAACAAAAATCCAGTAGCGAGAACGCAAAACTTTGTTCAAACACCATTTTCTCTCTACTTTTCTCTCTACCAACATTAGAGCGAAACAATTTCACGCCGCAGACCTATTCACTTTTTCTCTCCACTTCCTGTTTCGGTGTGACCAAAATCATTGCTGCAATTTGACTTCAAAAAAATTGCTTAAATTTGGAATGTTAAAATGTTGGAAAACTACTCGATTGCCAATGAAAATTTTTCATATATTTAATATCAACCCCTCAAGGAGATTTTCTGGCCCCAGGGTCTGAAAAAACTTATATAATCTGTGTACTACCATTCCAAACCACTATTGTTAGAGTCGCAGGCAATTAAAAACAGGACGAACTGGATTAAAAAACATAGCCGGCAGATTGCCGGAAAATAACGGATGTTGATGCACATCGGGATTGAAACAAAAAGAAGAAGAGATGTAAATTTACATAACTTTTTTCCTACGTTTCAAATAGTGTTCTAATTCGGTGTGCAGTTAGATTCTAAAACTATACCTAGTTCAGCTTCTAAACATGATTAACCTTAATACTATTCAGCTGAACGATATTAAGTTTAACACTAATGTCAGCAAGCAGTAATCGCTGTAGTTTACTTTGATAACCTTATGCAGTATGACTCAATGACCGGGCTTTATCCCACTTCTTTTGATTTTGTTCTTTTGACTTCGACCGTATCCACTACATTGCGTAATTCAATGCGTGAAGAATTCAAAAACCACTCAGTTGAAACATTGAATGAGGTAGGTCAGAAGTCAAGCTTAAAAATTGTGACATCTGTAAAACAAAAAATGTGACAAAAAGGTAAAGCGAATTAAAGAAACATAGCAGGACAAGTCCTGACATACAATTCAAAGAACTTTCATTGACTAAATTTTAAAAAGTAGACCTAGAATGGGCAATGGTTGGATTGAGAAAACCATTTATAAAACATGAGATCCGAAATGAAAAAAAAAACAGTAGAATCAATGTCAAAAGGCCGCATGTGAACAAAAATCCAGTAGCGAGAACGCAAAATTTTGTTCAAACACCATTTTCTCTCTATTTTTCTCTCTACCAACACTAGAGCGAAACAATTTCACGCCGCAGACCTATTCGCTTTTTCTCTCCACTTCCTGTTTCGGTGTGACCAAAATCATTGCTGCAATTTGACTTAAAAAAAATTGCTTAAATTTGGGATGTTAAAATTTTGGAAAACTATTCGATTGCCAATGAAAATTTTTCATATACTTAATATCAACCCCTCAAGGAGATTTTCTGGCCCCAGGGTCTGAAAAAACTTATATAATCTGTGTACTACCATTCCAAACCACTATTGTAAGAGTCGTAGGCAAATAAAAACAGGACGGACTGGATTAAAAAACATAGCCGGCAGATTGCCGGAAAATAACGGATGTTGATGCACATCGGGATTGAAACAAGAAGAAGAGATGTAAATTTACATAACTTTTTCTTACGTTTCAAATAGTGTTCTAATTCGGTGTGCAGTTAGATTCTAAAACTATACTGAATTCAGCTTTTGACTTCGACCGTATTCACTACATTGCGTAATTCAATGCGTGAAGAATTCAAAAACCATTCAGTTGAAACATTGAATGAGGTAGGTCAGAAGTCAAGCTTAAAAATTGTGACATCTGTAAAACAAAAAATTGACCAAAAAGGTAAAGCGAATTAAAGAAACATAGCAGGACAAGTCCTGACATACAATCAAAGAACTTTCATTGATTAAATTTTAAAAAGTAGACCTAGAATGGGCAATGATTGGATTGAGAAAACCATTTAGAAAAAATGAGATCCGAAATGAAAAAAAAAAACAGTAGAATCAATGTCAAAAGGCCGCATGTGAACAAAAATCGAGTAGCGAGAACGCAAAATTTTGTTCAAACACCATTTTCTCTCTACTTTTCTCTCTACCAACACTAGGGCGAAACAATTTCACGCCGCAGACCTATTCGCTTTTTCTCTCCACTTCCTGTTTCGGTGTGACCAAAATCATCGCTGCAATTTGACCTTAAAAAAAATTGCTTAAATTTGGGATGTTAAAATGTTGGAAAACTATTCGATTGCCAATGAAAATTTCTCATATACTTAATAGCAACCCCTCAAGGAGATTTTCTGGCCCCTGGGTCTGAAAAAACTTATATAATCTGTGTACTACCATTCCAAACCACTATTGTAAGAGTCGTAGGCAAATAAAAACAGGACGCACTGGATTAAAAAACATAGCCGGCAGATTGCCGGAAAATAACGGATGTTGATGCACATCGGGATTGAAACAAGAAGAAGAGATGTAAATTTACATAACTTTTTCTTACGTTTCAAATAGTGTTCTAATTCGCTGTGCAGTTAGATTCTAAAACTATACTGAATTCAGCTTTTGACTTCGACCGTATTCACTACATTGCGTAATTCAATGCGTGAAGAATTCAAAAACCATTCAGTTGAAACATTGAATGAGGTAGGTCAGAAGTCAAGCTTAAAAATTGTGACATCTGTAAAACAAAAAATGTGACAAAAAGGTAAAGCGAATTAAAGAAACATAGCAGGACAAGTCCTGACATACAATTCAAAGAAATTTCATTGACTAAATTTAAAAAAGTAGACCTAGAATGGACAAAGATTGGATTGAGAAAAATATTAGAAAAAATGATATCCGAAATAAAAAAAGAGTAAAATCAATGTCAAAAGGCCGCATGTGAACAAAAATCCAGTAGCGAGAACGCAAAATTTAGTTCAAACACCATTTTCTCTCTACTTTTCTCTCTACCAACACTAGAGCGAAACAATTTCACGCCGCAGACCTATTCGCTTTTTCTCTCCACTTCCTGTTTCGGTGTGACCAAAATCATTGCTGCAATTTGACTTCAAAAAAATTGCTTATATTTGGGATGTTAAAATGTTGGAAAACTATTCGATTGCCAATGAAAATTTTTTATATACTTAAATACTTAATATCAACCTCTCAAGGAGATTTTCTGGCCCCTGGGTCTGAAAAAACTTATATAATCTGTGTACTACCATTCCAAACCACTATTGTAAGAGTCTTAGGCAAATAAAAACAGGACGCACTGGATTAAAAACATAGCCGGCAGATTGCCGGAAAATAACGGATGTTGATGCACATCAGGATTGAAACAAAAAGAAGAAGAGATGTAAATTTACATAACTTTTTCTTACGTTTCAAATAGTGTTCTAATTCGGTGTGCAGTTAGATACTAAAACTATACTGAATTCAGCTTTTGACTTCGACCGTATTCACTACATTGCGTAATTCAATGCGTGAAGAATTCAAAAACCATTCAGTTGAAACATTGAATGAGGTAGGTCAGAAGTCAAGCTTAAAAATTGTGACATCTGTAAAAAGAAAAACGTGACAAAAAGGTAAAGCGAATTAAAGAAACATAGCAGGACAAGTCCTGACATACAATTCAAAGAAATTTCATTGACTAAATTTAAAAAAGTAGACCTAGAATGGACAAAGATTGGATTGAGAAAAATATTAGAAAAAATGATATCCGAAATAAAAAAAGAGTAAAATCAATGTCAAAAGGCCGCATGTGAACAAAAATCCAGTAGCGAGAACGCAAAATTTTGTTCAAACACCATTTTCTCTCTACTTTTCTCTCTACCAACACTAGAGCGAAACAATTTCACGCCGCAAACCCATTCGCTTTTTCTCTCCATTTCCTGTTTCGGTGTGACCAAAATCATTGCTGCAATTTGACTTAAAAAATCATGAAATGTGTGAGCAGATCTTAAATAAAAAGACGAAGAATCCCGGAAACGACCCAAAGATGTCTTCATCAAAAAGCAGCATGCCGAATAACTACTTTCTGAAGGAGATGAGCCTCAGAGAGAAAAGACTGAAAAGACAAAAAATTAACAAAAGAATAATTTACACAAAAAAACCCAAGTACAAATACAAAGGAAAACATAACCGCCTAACGTCGGGCAAATTGCTCTCAAACGACCGGCGAGCAGTTGAGTTCGTCAGTAGTTAGCCACGGTTTAGTAGGGCTAGTTTAAGCTTGAATCAACTCTGCAACTCTAGTTTTCTAGCCTTGTTAGTAAATAAATCAAAAAGAAAGCATATTTCAAAAATTTGCAAAATATTTCAAAATTTATAAGAAAAGCTTCCAGATCTCGCAGTCAAAAATGTTCAAAATTATTTTCTGTCTCTGGAGTCATGTCAGGTAACCCATCTGCAAGACTTGAACGGCTTCGTTGGCCAGTAATGACCGTTAAACTCAAAAAAGGACAATTCAAAAATTTTGAAAACAATCGCAAATTTTAACAAAATCTTCTTAAAATTCAGGATTATAAAAACTTGAAAACCATTCAATGTCTCACGAGACTATCCAGTATCCCTATTGCAAGCTTTCAATTGTTTCACTGGCTCATGAAGATCCATAAACTTGGAACATGATAAAAATTTTCAAAATTTGAAAAAAAATCCAAATTTTATAAAAAAAAAATCGCTAAAATTGGAGTCATTAAAAAATTGAAAATCGCTAAATTGGAATCATTAAAAAATTGAAATCGCTAAAATTGGAGTCATTAAAAAATTAAAATTGGAGTCATTTAAAAAATTTCATTAACTCTAGAAACTATGCCGCAGTTTATTATCAAACCTTAGAGGAGATCCCTAGGACACCGGTGCTGGAAAAAATGATAAAAAAAGATAAAAAGATTCAAATAACTTGAAAAAAAACAAATATTTTTAAAAATAGCTGATATTAAAATCTTGAAAAACATTTCATTACATCTAGAAGCTATGAAATGACCTATAAACAAACCCTAGAGGAAGTTGATTGGCTCTTGAGGCGGGAGAAACCCAAAAGAAGACAACTTTCAAAAACTTGAAAAAAACTGCAAGTTTTATCAAAAAATTGCTTAAATTTGTGATGTTAAAATGTTGAAAACTATTCCATGGCCAAGAAAAAATTTTCATTAACCTATTATTAAACCCTCAAGGATTTTTTCTGGCCCCTGGGTCTGAAAAAACATGTATAATGACGATAAATGTGAAACAATTTGCAAGTTTTAAACTTGTAACAAAACAATTTGCAAGTTTTATTAAAAAAATGCTAAAATTCGTGGTGTTGTAACAGGACTAATATAATTGCTACAAACTTCGTTTGAGAGCGATTCAAAACTCGAGACGATATTTCAAATCATCGAGACGATATAATTACTCGCACAAATTCGGATAAGCTAAAATAAGCACAAAAACATCTCTAATTTTGAAATGAAGAAAAAAAACAGATTTAAATTTGCCTCAAAAATAGCCTTAAAACCGAATTATTTGAAAAACCTTCAAGTTAACGTAAAACGCCCGTCAAATGCCACAAACCTTTGAAAGGTTATCAATATAATCTGAAAATCATAACTTTAGACTGAAATAACCATTCAGACAACATAGGAGTTACAACAACCCAGAAACGTCCTGAAAAAGCACGTGAACAAGAAAATTAGCTCGCTCAGCCAAAATTTTTTCATACATTTCTTGCTCTGTTTCAAAAGAAGAAAGCATGAACAAAAGAACTTCTCTCGATCTCTCTCTCTCTCTCTCTCTCTCTCTCTTCTCCCTCTCCCTCTCCCTCCCCCTCTCCCTCTCCCTCTCCCTCTCCCTCTCCCTCCCTCTCTCTCTCTCTCTCTCTCTCTCTCTCTCTCTCTCTCTCTCCCTCCTCTCCTCTCCTCTCTTCTCTTCTCTTCTCTTCTCTTTTCTCTTCTCTCTCTCTCTCTCTCTCTCTCTCTCTTTTTTTCTCTTCTCTCTCTCTCTCTCTCTCTCTCTCTCTCTCCTCTCTTCTCTTCTCTTCTCTCTCTCTTCCCAGCTCTTTGAATTTGTTCGCTGAAACAACTTTCTCACTGAACTTCCGGTTTTCTTGCTCGCTCATTTATAAAACAGAAAACTATGAAGACTCGTCGAGTCTTAAAACGACAGCGCCCCAATTCAATTCAAATTCTTTGAATCGGTAAAGGAGAGCACCTAAATAATTGCCGTCATACTCCTCGTCTGGACGCAAGTGATTATTGAGGCTTGTAAGGATAATTTTAGTCCTCATCAAAGAATCCTTACATTACAAAGCTTTTGCACTAAAAAAGCTTTGAAGATTATTTTACCCAGATGTCCGCGGTTAGACCAATCAAGTGGTAAAGCGATGACGTAACAATGCTATTACCCTTGAAGCGCTATAAATTAACCGGATTTGTTCAAAGAACCTGGACGCCCATTCCGATACAAGTTAATCATCTTATTACAGAACTCAAAAACTTACAGGTGGCAAAAATCTTCTGGAGCATAGGTGGTTGTCATTACAAACAATCATGTTCTTTTACAAACTATTATTTGAAAAAATGTTGATTACTTATTCAAACTTATTACTTATGTATCAGTGTTTACAAGTCCTTCACAAAGTGATTACAGCAACAATTGCCATTTATTGTCAAAACAACACCGCAGTTTGTTCTATAAATTCAGATAATGCAGAAAATACCCGAATTTAAAGAACCTTTCCAAATTTTTGTACAAAAATAGTTTTTTTTTGTCATCCCATTCGTATCTAAAACAACGACTTCGACAAAAATGAGTTTAAATAGACAAACTACTGCTTCACTCCAGACGAAACATATCCGGCAGATAAAAATCCAGCTGAAATTGAATCTCATGGCCCCGATTGGCAGAACGAAAATGCAAGTAGAACGAAAATGGAACAAAATTGATAGTTATATTTATTTAAAAAAATTGCAAGATTAAGTGTTATTTTGGTAGGCTTTTTCGATTCACTATGAAGGCGTACTCCCGTTTTCTAACGATACAATAAGGGAAACTATAAGAGCCTTGTAACTAAGTCGAATTAAAACAAAATTTAGGTAACGCTCATCTAAAAATGGGCTTTGTGTGTTTATACCTCTTCTTTTTATTTCGTTTTTCGAAAATAACTCATTTCCAGCTATTTGGCTGCTCCTAACATGCTGGTTGAGTAGATTGGGTCAAGAATGAAATTAGCCTAGAAGTCAAAAAGATTTCACAATAATGGTCAAAAAGCGGCAAATCTGAAGCGCAATAAATTTTTCACGGACACGTAAAAGACAAAAAAGAGGAACACAATAATAGCAGTCTGGGAGATTGCGCAACTATTAACGAAGGAATTAAACCAAACTAGCATTTAGGCTATGATATACCAGAGAAGCTAGCTTTAGCTTAATTGAAGAGAGCGTGATGGGAGCACGGCATACACGGGTGGTCCAGCTCTCAGGGTCACGGGTGGAACGATGTAGGGAAGGAGTCAGACGAAAAATCGGTCAAGCGAAATATTGCATTAAAAAAGACCATATGACCATTATAATTGCTACGTACTACGTTTGAGAGCAATTAAACACTTATTCAAAAGAACACTTGAAGTATTTCTTTTTGTCGTGTTAAAAGAAATATCTGAAGGCGTCCCCAAAACTGTTTCAAACAAATCCATTTCACAGTGAATAACGGAAGCAATCAGAAGCTCATATAACCGGCAAAAACTCTTCATTGGATTATAAACACAGATTATAACTTACAATTTTAAACAAAAGCGGAACAACCTTAACTTTACTGGAAATTTTGGCACGCTTTTAGAACTCAAAATGGGATGTTTTAACCTGCTAATCAACAGCTTTTTCATTAACCTGCTTAATAAACAAAAATTTTTAACAATATCACGAGATCTTCTATTCTTTATACACTTTTAACCAAAGATTTATAAAAGCCCGCGACGAAAAAGCATAACAGGAGATGAAGCATTAAATGGTCTCAAAAAGAGGAACTTGAAGCCTATTTTTCCTTATATGAACATTTTTGAAAATTCAACTCAAGGACCGATGAGCTTCTCAATGTTACCGGACCCTAAGTGTCATAGTAAACCAGTACTGATTCATGAAAAATCGATAGTAAAAGCCTATGTTAGTACTGTTTCATAGTATTCTAAATGCATTTTGCTCGAAGACTTCGCAGATTAAGCTCAGACGAATTTTTTCATGAATTTGTCATGCACAGTCAGTTTTGATTCCTTTCTCTGTTCATACAAAAATCAGTACATTTTGATATTAACCAAAGAAAATTTGAATTTTCGGACGATGCAAACATGATACTTGACAAACGCTGGAAATTTGCAAAATCGAGGGTTTTTGCAGACAAAAACCAGTAAATAACAGGCAAAACCAGTGCAAAACAGTCGAAGACCAGTTAAACATATTTTCCGGATTAGCCTTTTGGATTTTTTCAGGTTATGAAAAAAATTTTATTTTTCAGGCAATGTAATGTGACATCCAGACATAATAGCATGTTTTGTATGTACAATGTTTAACCCATCTGCCTGAACCAGCAAGTCGAGTTTAGTTGAGGTCTCTTTTTCTGTAACTAATTTTATATGACTATGATACGAGTTCTGATCAGAGAAAAAAGGCTGAAAGACAATTCTGTACAAATCAGAATTCAATGCTGTTTTTTCACTGAACAGACTGTTTTTTTGTCTGAATTAACATAATGATCATGATCATAATCTGACATATGTTTATACAATGAGAAATACTATGATTGAGCGCTGATTTACTATGTTACTATGATCCGGGTGATCACTTTTGTATCTCGCCAAAAAATATCTGCACCCAAAATAAACTTAAGAGAGCCAGCGTAGCATAAAATTCTTAACCCCCCCCCCCCACTATTCTGTTTATGAAGCATTTGTTAATGTTTGATTCTTCTATCAGTGCTCTGTAAAAAGAGTGTCTCACAAATTAAAGGCTATAAACTCAACCTCAGTTCACAGCTTTTTAGTTCTATTCCCAGCGCTCGACCAGAGATTACCTCACGGACAAAACTTTATCCAGAGCGCATGAATTAATTATTTCAGCCCAGCTCCAAGGGTACTGTGGGAAATTCAAAGCTCGGAATTCTAAGTGAAAGTTTGTCTTGTCTTGATCAGGCAAGCGTCAGTTGAGCATGAAATCTGTTGCAGAAATCAAATGTATCTTCAGAATGTTACTCTAAACTTCGACAATGGGCGACTTTGTTTACCAATTTGTCACCATTTCTCACTCCTTTCATAAATAAAAGTCACTTTGAATAATCAATTCAGCGCACACGTCGTGGGAAAATTTCTCAAGACAAACGTAGAACTGTTGATCAAAGTATAAGCCTCAGACTAAGTTCAAAACAACACATGAGAGAAAACTCTGAATTGAAATTGAAATTACACTGAGAAAAACTGTTTCTAACATCTGTATACTAGAAGAATGTATCTATCAAAAGCCGAAGTCAGAACAGAAAACATTCAATGTTTTTCGCACACTAATATGAAAAATCATTTTCTGAAACACTGGGAAAATTTCATAGCTAAATGGGATAATTTTCATAACTGCGAACGCTTTGATTTCCGATTTTTGACAATAAATTTTTAGCCAAAAGCGCTATTTCATGAATTTTAATGGTTATAATAACTTCTTGCCAAGCTGTTGAAAATGTTTTTCTTTATGTACAAACACACCCCTTTCTTCATACAAGAGTATGGAAACAGGTATTTGTTCACACAGAAAATGATAAAAGGAACCAAGGCAGAAAATGACTTCCAATAAATTAATATTAGTGCAACATTATCTCAAATAAGGAAAACGTATAAATATTATACAAATGTTCAAGTAATACTAGTAAAAACGATAACAGCTGTCATATTAAAATAACAAATCCAAACTGAGCTCCCGGGAGAGATCAGAAATTAGCTTTTTGTCAATTCAAGATATAAAATCAAAGAACATCTTTCATCACTGGCGCTTTTGAAAATTGGACTGAAAAAATTGTGCTAAAATGTCAGACCAAATTCTTCAACAAAAATTATTTACGTTTTCGGCGAATTGGCAGATGAAACCATTGCATTAAGTGACAGCTTTAAGGGACTTCATGACTTCAACTTTTCTGTTGTAAATCCACTTTATTATCAACAATATTGAATGCAAAATTAATTTTTCGTTGCTTTGCCCCCAGCATCAACAGAACAATGATCTAAGACGCTTTCAAGAATGTTACTCACAGATAGAAAAAAATTGCGGCGAGATAGTATGAAATCCTGCTACTGATTTTACTTAAAGGAACACATTTTTCGTACAAAATATTACTAAAATAGCCCCAAAATGATGACAGAAAATCTGACAGCCAGATAGAGATCAGTTTTCTAAACGTAAACTAACAAGTTGAAACATTTATAAGAAAAATGATAAATAGAGTTTGCGTTAACTAGTTTATTTTGTAATATTAACTAATCATCGTGATTAAACTGTTTGAAAGGCAGGGGGTGCAATACCCCATCAGCGAAGCAATGATCAGACGGGTTGTAGGTAAAACTCTTCCCGGTGTGAAAAATCACCCCATCATTCCTGACTAAATAAATTTCAACTGTCAAATATTGCCCGTCTACGAAATTGTTATTCGATGTAAATTCTGATATAGGAGGAATAATGCACTCGATATGGGAGGCCGAAACTAATACACTTTTGGAAGGCACCGCGTTGAACCAAATTGATAACTGGTGGTGAAAATTTTCACCTCTTAAAACCAATCGATAAGAATCGTCGTCATCCGTCGCAAGACCTGATCTGGAAATTTCCCAGTCACTAATTTTCGGGGAGGGCGAAATTGGGAACGGGGTTGGACCCAAAGCTTCGTAGAACTTGACTTCATTCGAGTCAGCACTGATAATAGTCCATATTGCGTTATCAGTGAGAAGGTCGACGTATTGGTCGCTCGTTTTAGTAGCTTCGCTTCTTATGATTTGGTCGTGACTAAGACTAAGGTAAAATCTAGCTGCGAAACTAAACGCACATTTGTGCAATTGAGAAACTACTTCAACGCAATCAAGAAATGCGCTTTGTTTGTCAACTTTTCTAATAACTAATCTGGGAAGAGCCATGCCGTTTTCCGCGCAAACTAACTTTACATGCGAGCCATAGGTAATATTGCCAGGCAAACTGCAAAATTCGTCACCCTCTGTCTCGTTATCATCAACTAAATGGATATAAAAAATTCCCCACATTTTGGAGCTAGCTTTTACAGTCATTTGCTGTTTGTCTGCTACTAAATATCTCGTGTTAACATTCTGGGAACGTAGTCGGTTAAACAACGCTATCTTAGATCCAGATTCAATGCAAAGATCGTTCGTCTTTTGAGTTTGTTTCTTCTTAGATGGTTTGGAGATGACTTTGATATCCGTACTGAAATATGAGCCAAGATCGTTCGTATGATTGTGAACTAATTTTAACTGCACTTTGAAATCCTTAACGTGATCCGAATCTGACACGTAGAGATTCTTCAACGTTTGCGAGTCGCATAAATTTGATGACTGGACAGGAATTGTGTTTTGTGGTAATTGCTTTATGAAAACTGCACCTAACAATTTGACACTTTCCGAATTCTGCTCACTAGAAGCTCCGTTTTCAGAGTCGGTCTTTGTAGAATTTTTGGTTCGGAGTTTACCATATTCGGTCAAATCGTAAACTATAGCGGGCGGTGGACACAAAAATCGTTTCTCACTACCGTATGATTTCTGGGCTACATGCGGGACATTAATTGCTACACTATTAAACGTTTTATGCTGTAAAAAATTGTGCATTATTTCTGCCGTCACAACTTTGTCGCTCGTGTACGAAAACTGCTTCTCGTCCGAGCACGCAAAGTTTGAGGGCAGCTTCATACATCGTTCGCTTTGTGTAGAATTTTGTGCATTTTCTTGTTTCAAAGCTGGCTGCGAATGCAGAACTGCTTCATTTTGTGGGTTTCTGTGCAATACGCTGGGCGCTACTGGAGTTGTAATATTGTGCGTTTGTAGTACATTTGGGTACAAATGGTAATTTGCTGAAGGGAAATCTGAATGGTTTAGTAGAGTGTTCGGTGTCGTGAACGTATTGGGAAGGGTGGCATTCTTAGAGCCCGGGATCAAGTTGTGTTGAGGGGTCATGCCATGACAGTCGGTCAAGTCGAAGGCTACAGCGCCTGCAGCCCTGGGGTCAGGAAATTTCATGCAACTGAAAAGCAAACAAAATCAAATTACCGCCCGGATGAATAACAGACTGACTTGAGATAATTTCCGTCAAAAATATTTCTTTAGTCGCCCGAAAATCAGCATGAAAAAAATGACTGGGACCTCAAATGAAAGTGACAAAAGTTCAATTTAAAAAGTCGAATACGGTGGAAATGGTATAATGTTAACAACAGTTAAGAATATTTAAAACATTAGCCATCTTAATAAAAAATAGACACCCCCTGAGCTGTTGATTCGTTCCTCGTACTGTTAACTACTTTACATGCATCAGAAGTATTGTCAAGTTTTAACAGAATTATTTGGAACCCCGAGATTAGGACTACAGGCAAACATACACACAGATAAACAAATCATAACACAATTTATGTTTCCTCGGCAGTACCGTGGATTGGTACCAAAACGATAAAAAAACAGTACTGTATTGGGAAATGATTTTGACACCACTTCAACAGCTCATTTTGACCTGAGTTTTTCATTTTAAGAGACTTTTCAACCAGGATAATCGTCTCAAGCCAACGTTCTCTTAAACAAAGCGTAGTGCCTTATCTTAGAAACTATGAAAACAAACCCCCTAACAGTTTGAAAGAGCAATTTCTGATGCAAAAAATGTTATAAAAACAAATTTTTCTATCTCTATCATACCGAAAACTAATCCGTGTTAGCTGACAAACCCACCAAAAATTGACAACTTTGTTGTTGAAAGTTTGAAAAGCAATACAATTTGATCAAAAAATAATTGAGCATTGAAATATTTCAAAGGTAGCCGACTAACGTCGGAAGAACTACTCTAGGGCAAATAGCTGCAGCTCAAATCTATTGCACCCCACTTCAGTCGGGCGCGGGGATTTTAAAAATTTACGAATTTTTTGATGAAGTAACATTCAAATGAAGTCAATAAAGTTTATTATATACCGTTATAACAAAAAAAGCATCTATTCTGTTTCGTCCCCCAGTATTTTTTATGGCTCCCAGTTACAAATTTTATGTTGTTATATAGCACGTTACTATGCAAAAAATAGCAGGTCTGCCTGGGGGCGTAAAAGATATAGGCCCATTAAGCTGGGGGCGGGTGGCAAAACCGAATAGATCAAAAAATTACAAATTTCGACGCACCTTTCGTTTGACGTTTAGTCAACTGCCGTCACCTGGGTTCAGCTGCTGACAATTGCGAACGAGAGAAAAATTTAATCACGAAAAATGAAAAAGTAAAGGGGGTAAAAGTCACTTGAAAAGACACATCCGTCAAAAGAAAAATTTGCCAATAAAAATAACACAAAAATTCACTATATTTTATCAAAAATTGTACCAAATTCGTTCGAGAGCAATTAATAACAACAGAATGCCGAACGAGTAATGCAAATTGTTGCCTTTATCCTTTGAATTGGAGCGTCGAGGCAGCATCGACGCAGGTTTTTGCTGCAAGGTAGCAATTAAGCAATACCTAAGCTATTATTTCTCTATAATAACTTGACTTCACGCAAAAATTTATGCTGATAGGATGGTATCACGATTCGGAATAGAAACAAATATCGAAAACATAAACCGACTACTATCGAATGAATGGCTCCCGAACGACAGATGGAGGCAATTTAATTTAGAGGTGTTGCAGCTTTAGAAATGTTATATGGGTGCAAAAACCCCGACTAAGCTACAATACCGATGATTAAAGTTTGCGCATAGTGGCTTTTTATAAGCGACGAACTTCATTCCAGAAAGAGCTCTTAGATCACTCCAAAATGAAAAACTCAAGAAAGAAAGTCAAAGAATGTTCAACAAAAGCTCAACAAAGGTCAAACAAAAATTTTACACATGTTTCCAAAAATAACTTGAAACTTCGTTCGAGAGCAATTATTATTATTATTAATATTAATATTTTAAGCAACATTTAAAATCTCAACAGTGCCAGAAAATCTAAAAGTTTTGAGTTGTCGTTTGAAAGTCCAGTGGTATAAATTCCAATTCAAAAGAGCTTATTCCACTCAGCAACCACGGCATGTGAAAACAATTCTCCCAAAATTCGCAAAACTTACGGAAAAGTAAACTAGATACCGATAGATCTTTTAACCACCGTATTTCGTTTAATAAATTCTGATTGATAAAACGAGTGGACCAGGCTGATGTACAGAGCGGTGCGCATACAAAAAGATTTTGAACAGAATGCCTTGCCTAATTGGCAACCAGTGTAGCTACTTCAGGTACAACGAGGTTGGTGTTAAAGGTGAAAGTCGTAAGATCAACCGCGCAGCAGATTTCATCATTTGCTGAAGTTTTGCTAAATAAAAATTTGGCAGACCATAGAAAATCAAATCACAGTAGTCAACACGTGATAACACTAAAATATAATTAACTCAATTAAGCCGGATGTTTTATTTTGATCTTGAAATGACCAGTTTTACGGAGATAATAAAATGAGTTCGAATAAGCAAAGTTGACCTATCGCTGCACAGTAAGTTGCCAATCAAAATAACAATCGAGTATGTTCAACTGTTCGGTGTAGTCACCATCATCTGGCAGACGTAAACGACTATGTTTAAAACTTCTAATTATCCAAAAATTCATACTCACTCTTATGCGTATTCAAATTCAGTTTTGCATTGCTGAACCAACATTGAATTAAAAGTGAAATATCATCAAACATGCATAGACAGAGGGTTGAATCGAAAACACAATAAAAGAACGGTATCATCTGCGTCAAAATTATTCATTTCCAGTTCTTTCAGCTTATTTTCTAAAGGCAGGAGACACCAGGAAAAACTAAAGGATAAAGTACCGGCCCTTGTGGCACACCCGTTCTAATTTCAAAACCCGAAAACTGTCCCTTTATAATAATTTGTTGCGAAAGATTTTTAATCATTAGAAAGATTTTAATGAATCATTAAAGTTGCGAAAATCATTAGAAAGATTTTAATGAATCATTTAAGTTGCGAAAATCTTTCACAACTAATGAATCAGTTGCGAAAGATTTTATTGAATCATTAAAGACTTTCAGCACTGCCATGTCGTTTGACGGCGAGGAACAGTCAGCACTCTGATACTTTCTCTTGAGATTATAAGATTCCAGATTCACTCAAAAGCAACTAATTTGCTCCTAAGCAACCGTTTAAAAACTTTTGACAGGAATCTTAAATTTGTCAAAGGGGATAACTCGACAACGATTCAGGAACATGGTTAGAATTCTTTTTGAGCGGCCTCAAAACTCCTCGTTTGAACGCAATAAAATTGATTATTCTATCACAAAATAGCACCAAAAAGTTTCATTTTCATTGCATTTGCTGGGATTGAATCTTCTTCAAGACATGTGGAAAAAAGATTGGTAAAGACACCAAACCTTAGAAGAGGAGGAATGAAACCAAGATGAATGAAAACAAGGTTTGGGTAACGTTTAGATAAAAGGACGCAATTTATGGGTTTATCCGATCCCCATTTTTGAATTGTTCCACGTTCATTCCGCTTTAGTTGAGCGTCTACTCTTTATATGCAGATTGCACAGAATAAGCAAAGATTAAAACCAGCCTAGAGAAGCAAAGATCAAAACCTTGAAAATTTGGGAAGAATTATTTTTTGTTTTTCCTCTGTTTAACGAAGTAGAAAAAAAAACGAAAACAATGAGCGGCTGAATTTTATTATTAGCATATTACCTCTACTGTTATTACTACTATTATTATCATTATTATCAAGCAACATTTATAAATGAAACAAAGCAGAAAAGTACTAACGTTTTTACGATTTTAGTTTTTAAGATGTGATTGCTTTCAGCTGAAAGGACAATTTATCCCCTTCATGTGGCATAGAAAAATAGCAGTTATGTGGCTAATAAAAATTTAAACCAGGGCCGATACAAACAATCGGCTAACGTCGGACGAAGAATTATTTCAATCAACTGGTTGCGTCGTGTAAAGAAAACTGGGGGAGGGCTAAGAAATGTGGGTGACAAAATTTCTCAAAATTGCCAAGTTCCTCTCTCTCCGAGCAGTTTCAGTGAACCGTATACCCTAAGAGACTTGCAAAGCACAGCAATTAAAGCACTCAGGTGAGGTAAGAAATCAGCCAAACAAAAATAGAATACGAAGACCAACAATACTAATATAATAGCTGAAAACTCACTGCAGAAAGCAATTAACAGCTTTGTCAATGCGGTTTCATTGGTTTCTCGCAACTCTCTTTATTTTATCTGTCCAAATGAGCTCATCGTAATCAAAGAGCAAGTACAACTCGAAAACCTGTAAAGCAACAACGAGCTGAAATTATTGAGGCGGGTTTCATAACCCTATCCCAATTCTAAGTGACTACAAAATGCGGAAAGATTACAGAAATTACACACATTTTAATAAATTAAAAAGGAGGAACATCTATATGCCAACACTTGAATAAGTGGAGTCGCCGATTTATATATGCTGAGTGAGAAAAAGGATGAGAAAAGGTGGAACACTGTCAACGGTTTCTATATTTTGCCATTATAAACACGCTATAAGTTTTGTACTAAATTGATTTGGACAACTAGAGCACCAATAATAAATTCAGGATCTTTTCCATTTGTGCCTCCCCCAGTACGTTATGCACCCCCGCTCGTTTCACAGCGAGTGCCTTTGCATGCTAATAGTATGCACCCACTAAACGGGGGGGGGGGGGCAAAAGGGAGCACTCCCTTGATGTGATTAGTCAGTGGTGTAATTTAGCCAGCCACGTTGTCAATGTCAGTTTCATTTAGCCGTGCGAGGGATGCTGGAACAATAACTCTTGAGAAATATTCTCAAAGCGATAACACGTTTTTTACGCTCAAAGGGTGAAAATTGTTTTTTATTTGGGCTATTTAAATATTTAAACCAAATTTTAGTTAAGAAAATTTCGATCTTTTCCGTTTGTGTCCCCCAGCACGTTATGTACCCCCCCCCCCCCGTTACAGAGCTCGTGTCATTACATAGTAAATCACTATGTAAAAATATGGACATGATCCAAAAATTTCAATGCAAGTACCGATTGATCGATCCTGTTGCCGCCCCTGTGTATTTTGAGATAAAGCCCAAAATTAAAGCCTAAGGTTATTAAACCTAAAATTAAAAATTACCTATATCTGAACTAGGAAAAACTAAAGCAGAGCAAAATTTAGCACAGATTATACTACTGACGGTTATGATTGATATTTCAAAAATTAGTCTGAAAAATATTGTCAACAACGTACCTTTTTCTCATAGCGGTGTGGCGCAGATAGCAACAGCGTGTTTTTGGTTGAACAATAATTGAAAATCTTCACAGTGCAAACGTAGTACGCCATAAAACGAAGAGCAAATTAATCTCGATAAGATAAAATCCAGGCATACTTGCTACGTTCATTTGTATCTATCTTACCATTCTCAAAATCTTCACCGTCTTTTAACTCAGAGTGAAAGCAGCATTTTTGTTTGAAGGCAAGCTTATTGAAAAGATACATGTAGTTGATTGTTTAGAGAAAAAGTACTATTCAAACAACACTGCTTCATAGTACATGTAATTTGAAAAATAAATAAAGGCTCCACAGGCTGAATTCCATGGGAAAAGCGAAGTGTGACGCTTGGAATCCGGTGGATTTATAAATAACTAATGACATTATTTACCAAGCACAAAGTGCCTAGTTTTAGTTCCTGCAATAAGAGACTGCCATTTTACGAAACAAAAATGATAAGTTTTGCGTCAGATAAAAATAGATTTTTGATGAAAAGCTTGGAACTGGTTGCTATTTGCTTCGCTCTTCACAGGGCATATGTTGCAGAAACATAAGTTTACACTAAAACGGAGGCAACCACCATAACCCTCGAACAGTGTGTATGAAACCAACTATATTAATTTAATACTTAAAAACGAGCAACAGAAAATTGTCCTCTTGTTTCATAAATTCTGGCAGTCGCAACCAAAATGCCAGCTGCAGACATTTGATGAAAGCAAAGACAGCTGTATTAAATGACTATCGCCACTTTTCCCTTTTCAAAAACATTAAATTTAATTGATCGATAATTGTATTGGTTGGAATAACTCAAATAATCCAACTTCTGAATGTAGTAAATAATCAAACACTTGAAATTTACTTGACTTTTTTTTTAAAAAAAAGTTAATAAAAAGTTACCACTCAAAATGTTAATAGAAAAAGACAAAATTCGAACACAATAGAACTTTGGAGCCCGAAGAACTCCGGAACCAACGTCATTTAAATCACAAGCCACAATATGAACAAACAAACGCTTGAGGGGTGACTAAATTGAAAACAGAGCAAACGCTAAGCTGGACAATTGTTTATAGGAAGACAACCGTCGAACGATTTACCAAAAATTAGCGAATCAAATGCAAAAAATACTCAGGCACTAAAATCGGAGGCAGCTCATCTTAGTCAATAATTAGTTTGAAATGAAGTCTTAGAAATGCACGTGAACACGTAAGCAAAAGAAAAATGATTTTACCGCGTTTTTCCCAAAGTTTCCCCTCTACTTAATTGCCCTTCTAACTCTTAATTTTATTGCCCTCCATAGTCGCCCTCTCGCACAAGCAGAACCTCACTTCTGACATTTTCTTAGGTTTTTAAAAACACCTAATTTTTTGGACTGATTCTGCTTCGACTCCCAAGCTTAATGGCGCATAATTTTATGCCCTTAAGGCACATCTGCTATTTTTAAAGAATCGTGCTATTTAATAACACGTTGTAAGTGGCGGTGGGTGACGCCATCTAATTTGTTAACTATTACCTCTTTTAAAACGTTGGAAGGTGAATTTTAGTCGCCCAGGCACGAAGCATAAATCAAAAATCGAAAACATGTAATTTACTTTTTAATATATCACTTCACATTGAATTCTATGAAATTTCATAAAAATTAGTGGGGTGTACTGCTGTTATCAATACATTAAGGTATATTTGTCTTTAGAAACTTCAATTTTTTAAGGAAATGGGAAAATCACAGAAAAAATTCTACATAACTTTTTAGTTCACTGGTTTCTTTCGGCGATAGAGAAAACAACTGTGGAAATTGCAACAACTTTACGAACAGATGCGAAGTCGAACTATCAACTAACTTTATGGTGGTTTTTCTTCCGATTAACCGAGAATCGGGGCAGGAAAATCATTTTTCTCAAAATAGAACATAGCAAGAAAAATCGGACACCATCAAAGTAAACACCTTTATTACGAGTGACAAAAAGAGGAAAGAACACCATTATACTCCAAATCATTTTGAAAATCACTAATTAACAAAGAAAAAACTTGTATTAGAATTCGAGCATTTACTGTTTAAAAACTGAAGAAATTCTCGCTTCAACTTTGGTTTAAAAGTTTGCTGATCGTCCAATATATTTAGTTCCGTCTCTTGCCGAATAAAAATTCCAGCTTGCGTAGCTGGAATGAAAAATAGGAGAGGCATCTTCAACTTTTTTTCACTTAAAAATTCGTCTTTTTGGAATTTCGAAGATGATAGGTATTTGGAGTTCGTTGAAATCATACACAATGAAATCAAAATCGCCATTTAACATTTTCCTAAAGGGCAGTAAATCTCTGTACTCCAAGGAACCAACTGACAGGCAGCAAGCAACATTCGCATAGCCTTCAACAATCATGTTTATTCGAGCACCATTTCCAATCTCTTCAAATCTGCCTTTGAAGGCACCCCGACCTCGGATGCGCGGAATAAGCTTGAAATAATGCATGAGCGGTGTAAATTAACTCTAGTGGACTTGCATAAGGTTTCATGTAGATCGCGTTTCAAACTTAGAAAGCTCCAATATGCCTAGTGAAGCTTTATTGAGACATGTGTACTCCATTTCTAATTTCCTTGATGGTTACGCTAAGATCAAGCATTGAGTCAGTTACAAAAAAATTATTACCATTAAAAAGAAATTGTCTTCTATGGCTCGCGATTTCTTCTATAGCTCTAGAGGTTCACTTGTGAGGCTCATCTATTGCTCGAGAGGTTCGCCCGTATTTTTAATGTCCGAAAATCAAAATAAAAAACTAAGAGATTCCGATATCCGATATTTGATTTCGACCAAAATACACGAAGCATGTAAAAATTAATAAATACTGCATAGTGCGGAGCAAACATTGGATAGAAAAAATAATAAGCATGAAGTTCCGAAGAAAACAAATTTTTTGGATCGAATCTGTTCCCACTACCCAGATTTGCGGTTTATACTTTTGTGCCCTCAAGGGGCATGTGATAAATAACAACACATTATCTGTAAGTGGCGGCAGGAGGGGGACAACATCCAATTTTGAATCTTAGTCGCCCGGACAGTTACCAGCCAACAAAGTTGGAACAACATTTAGAATTTTCCTTACCTTTTAACAATTTTTTATTCATGAAATTAAATGAAATTTAACCAATATTAGTGGGTGTATACTGAAGTTATAAATAGATTAAGGTATGTGTCCTTAGAATCTCTTACATTTTTTGAAATAATGCATGAGCGGTGTATATTAACTCTAGTGGACTTGCATAAGCTTTTATGTAGATTTCGTTTCAAACTTAGAAAGCTCCAATAAGCCTAGTGAAGCTTTATTGAGACATGTGTAGTCCATTTCTAATTTCCTTGATGGTTACGCTAAGATCAAGCACTGAGTCAGTTACAAAAAAATTTTTACCATTAAAAAGAAATTTTTTTTCTATGGCTCGCGATTTCTTCTATAGCTCCAGAGGTTCACTTGTGAGGTTCTTATAATTCTCGAGACGTTCGCCCGTATTTTTAACGTCCAAAAGGCAAAATAAAAAACTAAGAGATTCCGATATAGATATACTCTATTTATTTGCCGCACGTCAAAATTGATAAATACTGCATAGTGCGGAGCAAACATTAGATAGAAAAAAATAAACATCAAGTTGTGAACAAAATCTAATTTTTGGATCTAATCTGTTTCCACTACCCAGATTTGTGGGCGTATGCTTTTATGCCCTCAAGGGGCATGTGATAAAAAACAACACATTATCTGTAAGTGGCGGCAGGAGGGAGACAACACCCAATTTTCAAACTTTTACCTACTAAATACGACGGAATATAAATCTTAGTCGCCAAGACAGGTACCAGCCATCAAAGTTGGAGCAACATTTATAATTTTCCTTACCTTTTAACCATTTTTCTTCATGAAATTAAATGAAATTTCACCAATATTAGTGGGTGTATACTGAAATTATAAATAGATTAAGGTATGTGTCCTTAGAATCTCTTACATTTTTTGAAATAATGCATGAGCGGTGTATATTAACTCTAGTGGACTTGCATAAGCTTTTATGTAGATTTCGTTTCAAACTTAGAAAGCTCCAATAAGCATAGTGAAGCTTTATTGAGACATGTGTAGTCCATTTCTAATTTCCTTGATGGTTACGCTAAGATCAAGCACTGAGTCAGTTACAAAAAAATTATTACCATTAAAAAGAAATTTTTTTTCTATGGCTCGCGATTTCTTCTATAGCTCCAGAGGTTCACTTGTGAGGTTCTTATAATTCTCGAGAGGTTCGCCCGTATTTTTAACGTCCAAAAGGCAAAATAAAAAACTAAGAGATTCCGATATAGATATACTCTATTTATTTGCCGCACGTCAAAATTGATAAATACTGCATAGTGCGGAGCAAACATTAGATAGAAAAAAATAAACATCAAGTTGTGAACAAAACCTAATTTTTGGATCTAATCTGTTTCCACTACCCAGATTTGTGGGCGTATGCTTTTATGCCCTCAAGGTGCATGTGCTATATAACGACACATTATCTGTAAGTGGCGGCAGGAGGGGGACAACATCCAATTTTCAAACTTTTCCCTACTAAATACGACGGAATATGAATCTTAGTTGCCCAGACAGGTACCAGCCATCAAATTTGGAACAAGATTCATAATTTTCTTCACCTTTTAACCTTTTTTTCATGAAATTAATTGAAATTTCACCAATATTAGTGGTTGTATACTGAAGTTATCAATAGATTAACGTATGTGTCCTTAGAAACTCCTACATTTTTTGGAAACTAAGGACACCGCAGAAAAAAGTTCGGCATACCATAAAATTTCACAGGTATCGTTTGGCGTTAAATGCAACAAAAACTGTGGGAACCACAACAACTTTACGATTAGATACGAAGTCAAACTATCAACTAAAGCTCTGATAGGTTTTTCAAATTAGTAACGCAGGCCCGTCGCAGGGCAGATTGCGTTTCAAACTTAGAAAGCTCGAACATTTCTTGTGAAGCTTCACCGAGACATGTTCGCTCCTATTTAAAGTTTCTTGACTAGCTACGTCTTGATCAAGCACTGAATCAGTTGCAACAAAATTATTACCATTATAATGTAGATTTTTGCATCTTTTGCACAAAAGTTCTTCTATTTCTTTCAATTGCGTGATTAGGATCGCCCGTAGGGTTCTTGGATCGAATCTATTCCCACTACCCAGATTTGCGTTGTATACTTTTGTGCCCTCAAGGGGCATGTGATAAATAACAACACATTATCTGTAAGTGGCGGCAGGAGGGAGAAAACACCCAATTTTCAAACTTTTACCTACTAAAAATAAGACGTAGAATGAATCTTAGTCGCCCAGACAGGTACCAGCCATCAAAGTTGAAACAACATTTATAACTTTCCTTACCTTTTAACCATTTTTTTTCATGAAATTAAATGAAATTTCACCAATATTAGTGGGTGTATAGTGAAGTTATCAATAGATTAAGGTATGTACCCTTAGAATCTCTTACATTTTTGGAAACTAAGGAAACCGCAGAAAAAAGCTTGTCATAGCTTAAAATTTCACAGGTATCGTTTGGCGTTATATGCAACAAAAACTGTGGGAACCACAACAAATTTATGATTAGATACAAAATCAAACTATCAACTAAAGCTATGATAGTTTTTTCAAATTTGTAACGCAGGCTCGTTGCAGTGCAGATTGCGTTTCAAACTGAGAAAGCTCCAACATGCTTTATGAAGCTTCACTGAGACATGTTTACTCCATTTCAAAATTTCTTGACTAGCTACGTCAATATCAAGCACTGAATCAGTTGCAACAAAATTATTACCATTATAAGGTAGATTTTGATTCTTTTGCTCGAAATTTCTTCTATTTCTTTCAATTGCTTGAGCAGGTCCGCCCGTAGGGTTCTTGTATTGCTCCAGAGATTCGCTCGTATGTAAAATGGCCAAAAATCAAAATGCAAAATAACTAAGAGATTCCGATATAGATGAACTGTATGTAAGCTTCTTCAATTTTCCACACCAACTGCTGAAAATCATTCCACCCACTATTTGATTTCACCCAAAATACAGGTCACACGTCAAAATTAATAAATACTGCATAGTGCGGAGCAAACATTGGATAGAAAAAAACATGAAGTTGTCAAGAAAACCAAATTTTTGGATCCAAGCTGTTCCCACTGCCCAGATTTGCGTTGTATACTTTTATGCCCTCAAGGGGCATTTGCTATATAACGACACATTAACTGTAAGTGGCGGCAGGAGGGGGACAACATCCAATTTTCAAACTTTGCCCTACTAAATACGACGGAATATAAACCTTAGTCGCCAAGACAGGTACCAGCCATCAAAGTTGGAACAACATTTATAATTTTCCTTACCTTTTAACCATTTTTCTTCATGAAATTAAATGAAATTTCACCAATATTAGTGGGTGTATACTGAAGTTATAAATAGATTAAGGTATGTGTCCTTAGAATCTCTTACATTTTTTGAAATAATGCATGAGCGGTGTATATTAACTCTAGTGGACTTGCATAAGCTTTTATGTAGATTTCGTTTCAAACTTAGAGAGCTCCAATAAGCCTAGTGAAGCTTTATTGAGACATGTGTAGTCCATTTCTAATTTCCTTGATGGTTACGCTAAGATCAAGCACTGAGTCAGTTACAAAAAAATTTTTACCATTAAAAAGAAATTTTTTTTCTATGGCTCGCGATTTCTTCTATAGCTCCAGAGGTTCACTTGTGAGGTTCTTATAATTCTCGAGAGGTTCGCCCGTATTTTTAACGTCCAAAAGGCAAAATAAAAACTAAGAGATTCCGATATAGATATACTCTATTTATTTGCCGCACGTCAAAATTGATAAATACTGCATAGTGCGGAGCAAACATTAGATAGAAAAAAATAAACATCAAGTTGTGAACAAAACCTAATTTTTGGATCTAATCTGTTTCCACTACCCAGATTTGTGGGCGTATGCTTTTATGCCCTCAAGGGGCATGTGATAAAAAACAACACATTATCTGTAAGTGGCGGCAGGAGGGAGACAACACCCAATTTTCAAACTTTTACCTACTAAATACGACGCAATATGAATCTTAGTCGCCAAGACAGGTACCAGCCATCAAAGTTGGAACAAAATTTATAATTTTCCTTACCTTTTAACCATTTTTTTCATGAAATTAAATGAAATTTCACCAATATTAGTGGGTGTATAGTGAAGTTATCAATAGATTAAGGTATGTATCCTTAGAATCTCTTACATTTTTGGAAACTAAGGAAACCGCGAAAAAAAGCTTGGCATACCTTAAAACTTCACAGGTATCGTTTGGCGTTATATGCAACAAAAACTGTGGGAACCACAACAAATTTACGATTAGATACAAAATCAAACTATCAACTAAAGCTATGATAGTTTTTTCAAATTTGTAACGCAGGCTCGTTGCAGTGCAGACTGCATTTCAAACTGAGAAAGCTCCAACATGCTTTATGAAGCTTCACTGAGACATGTTTACTCCATTTCAAAATTTCTTGACTAGCTACGTCAATATCAAGCACTGAATCAGTTGCAACAAAATTATTACCATTATAAGGTAGATTTTGATTCTTTTGCTCAAAAGTTCTTCTATTTCTTTCAATTGCGTGATTAGGATCGCCCGTAGGGTTCTTGGATCGAATCTATTCCCACTACCCAGATTTGCGTTGTATACTTTCGTGCCCTCAAGGGGCATGTGATAAAAAACAACACATTATCTGTAAGTGGCGGCAGGAGGGAGACAACACCCAATTTTCAAACTTTTACCTACTAAATACGACGCAATATGAATCTTAGTCGCCAAGACAGGTACCAGCCATCAAAGTTGGAACAACATTTATGATTTTCCTTACCTTTTAACCATTTTTTTCATGAAATTAAATGAAATTTCACCAATATTAGTGGGTGTATACTGAAGTTATAAATAGATTAAGGTATGTGTCCTTAGAATCTCTTACATTTTTTGAAATAATGCATGAGCGGTGTATATTAACTCTAGTGGACTTGCATAAGCTTTTATGTAGATTTCGTTTCAAACTTAGAGAGCTCCAATAAGCCTAGTGAAGCTTTATTGAGACATGTGTAGTCCATTTCTAATTTCCTTGATGGTTACGCTAAGATCAAGCACTGAGTCAGTTACAAAAAAATTTTTACCATTAAAAAGAAATTTTTTTCTATGGCTCGCGATTTCTTCTATAGCTCCAGAGGTTCACTTGTGAGGTTCTTATAATTCTCGAGAGGTTCGCCCGTATTTTTAACGTCCAAAAGGCAAAATAAAAAACTAAGAGATTCCGATATAGATATACTCTATTTATTTGCCGCACGTCAAAATTGATAAATACTGCATAGTGCGGAGCAAACATTAGATAGAAAAAAATAAACATCAAGTTGTGAACAAAACCTAATTTTTGGATCTAATCTGTTTCCACTACCCAGATTTGTGGGCGTATGCTTTTATGCCCTCAAGGGGCATGTGATAAAAAACAACACATTATCTGTAAGTGGCGGCAGGAGGGAGACAACACCCAATTTTCAAACTTTTACCTACTAAATACGACGCAATATGAATCTTAGTCGCCAAGACAGGTACCAGCCATCAAAGTTGGAACAAAATTTATAATTTTCCTTACCTTTTAACCATTTTTTTCATGAAATTAAATGAAATTTCACCAATATTAGTGGGTGTATAGTGAAGTTATCAATAGATTAAGGTATGTATCCTTAGAATCTCTTACATTTTTGGAAACTAAGGAAACCGCGAAAAAAAGCTTGGCATACCTTAAAACTTCACAGGTATCGTTTGGCGTTATATGCAACAAAAACTGTGGGAACCACAACAAATTTACGATTAGATACAAAATCAAACTATCAACTAAAGCTATGATAGTTTTTTCAAATTTGTAACGCAGGCTCGTTGCAGTGCAGACTGCATTTCAAACTGAGAAAGCTCCAACATGCTTTATGAAGCTTCACTGAGACATGTTTACTCCATTTCAAAATTTCTTGACTAGCTACGTCAATATCAAGCACTGAATCAGTTGCAACAAAATTATTACCATTATAAGGTAGATTTTGATTCTTTTGCTCAAAAGTTCTTCTATTTCTTTCAATTGCGTGATTAGGATCGCCCGTAGGGTTCTTGGATCGAATCTATTCCCACTACCCAGATTTGCGTTGTATACTTTCGTGCCCTCAAGGGGCATGTGATAAAAAACAACACATTATCTGTAAGTGGCGGCAGGAGGAAGACAACACCCAATTTTCAAACTTTTACCTACTAAATACGACGCAATATGAATCTTAGTCGCCAAGACAGGTACCAGCCATCAAAGTTGGAACAACATTTATGATTTTCCTTACCTTTTAACCATTTTTTTCATGAAATTAAATGAAATTTCACCAATATTAGTGGGTGTATAGTGAAGTTATCAATAGATTAAGGTATGTATCCTTAGAATCTCTTACATTTTTGGAAACTAAGGAAACCGCGAAAAAAAGCTTGGCATACCTTAAAACTTCACAGGTATCGTTTGGCGTTATATGCAACAAAAACTGTGGGAACCACAACAAATTTACGATTAGATACAAAATCAAACTATCAACTAAAGCTATGATAGTTTTTTCAAATTTGTAACGCAGGCTCGTTGCAGTGCAGATTGCATTTCAAACTGAGAAAGCTCCAACATGCTTTATGAAGCTTCACTGAGACATGTTTACTCCATTTCAAAATTTCTTGACTAGCTACGTCAATATCAAGCACTGAATCAGTTGCAACAAATTTATTACCATTATAAGGTAGATTTTGATTCTTTTGCTCAAAAGTTCTTCTATTTCTTTCAATTGCGTGATTAGGGTCGCCCGTAGGGTTCTTGGATCGAATCTATTCCCACTACCCAGATTTGCGTTGTATACTTTTGTGCCCTCAAGGGGCATGTAATAAAAAACAACACATTATCTGTAAGTGGCGGCAGGAGGGAGACAACACCCAATTTTCAAACTTTTACCTACTAAATACGACGCAATATGAATCTTAGTCGCCAAGACAGGTACCAGCCATCAAAGTTGGAACAACATTTATAATTTTCCTTACCTTTTAACCATTTTTTTCATGAAATTAAATGAAATTTCACCAATATTAGTGGGTGTATAGTGAAGTTATCAATAGATTAAGGTATGTATCCTTAGAATCTCTTACATTTTTGGAAACTAAGGAAACCGCGAAAAAAAGCTTGGCATACCTTAAAACTTCACAGGTATCGTTTGGCGTTATATGCAACAAAAACTGTGGGAACCACAACAAATTTACGATTAGATACAAAATCAAACTATCAACTAAAGCTATGATAGTTTTTTCAAATTTGTAACGCAGGCTCGTTGCAGTGCAGATTGCATTTCAAACTGAGAAAGCTCCAACATGCTTTATGAAGCTTCACTGAGACATGTTTACTCCATTTCAAAATTTCTTGACTAGCTACGTCAATATCAAGCACTGAATCAGTTGCAACAAAATTATTACCATTATAAGGTAGATTTTGATTCTTTTGCTCGAAATTTCTTCTATTTCTTTCAATTGCTTGAGCAGGTCCGCCCGTAGGGTTCTTGTATTGCTCCAGAGATTTGCTCCTATGTAAAATGTCCAAAAATAAAACAGCAAAATAACTAAGAGATTCCAATATAGACAAAATGTATGTAGGCTTCTTCAAATTTCCACACCAACTGCTGAAAATCGTTCCACCACTTTTTAGTTTCACCCAAAGTACAGGCAACATGTCAACATTAATAAATACTGCATAGTGCGGAGCAAACATTAGATAGAAAAAAAATAAACATCAAATTGTGAAGAAAACCTAATTTTTGGATCGAATCTGTTTCGACTACCCAGATTAGTGGGCGTATTCTTTTATGCCCTCAAGGGGCATATGCTATATAACAACACATTATCTGCAAGTGGCAGCAGGAGGGGGACAACATCCAATTATCAAACTTTTACCTACTAAATACGACGGAATTTGAATCTTAGTCGACCAGACAGGTGGGGGCCATCAAAGTTGGAACAACATTTATAATTTTCCTTATTTTTTGACAATTTTTATCATGAAATTAATTGAAATTTCACCAATATTAGTGAGTGTATACTGAATTTATCAGTAGATTAAGGCATGTGTCCTTAGAATCTCTTACATTTTTTGGCAATTAAGGACACTCCAGAAAAAAGTTTGGCATACCTTAAATTTTTACAGGTATCGTTTGGCGTTATATGCAAAAAAAACTGTGGGAACCACAACAACTTTACGATTAGATACGAAGTGAAATTATTTACTAAAGCTATTATAGTTTTTTGTAGATTTTGCTTCTGTTATTCGAAATTTCTTCTATTTCCTTCAATTGCTTGGGCAGGTTCGCCCGTAGGGTTATTGTATTGCTCCAGAGATTCGATCGTATGTAAAATGTACAAAAATTATAATGCAAGTAAACTAAGAGATTCCGATATAGATGAACTGTATGTAAGCTTCTTCAACTTTCCACACCAACTGCTGAAAATCATTCCGCCCAGTATTTGATTTCACCCAGAATACAGGAGACACGTCAAAATTAGTAAATACTGCATATTCCGGTTGGAAAATTAGATAGCAGAAGTTGTAACATCGAAATTTTGAATATATAGGAACGGCACTTGGCCTGCATTATAAATATTTATTGTCTCTTACAGAAAGCCTCAGAAAACAAGCAACCAATGACGAAAGAAGATAAGTCAAACTAACAGCCCCCCTTCTTCAACCACAGCTTCTACTGGAGCATCAACAATTTTGCGCCGCCTAAGCGACCATGAGCCACAGATGCAGAGGATGGAACTCCTTAGGAGAGCAAAGCTGATTTTTGTCATTAGATATATGATGTCAGCGTAGCTGTCCTACTTTTGCGCAGAGAGCTTTGATGCTGGTTGTGTCAGCGCTTTTGAATCTGATGGGCCACCTCCACCAGTGCATGCGAAGACCACTAGACAAAATGTTGGTTTCTCAAACTCAATTACATTTTGTTCAAATTTGAACTTTAATAGATTCATGGTACTTTTAGGCTTTGCTACTGCATTCAGGGCAGTTTTTTGCAAGCGATTTAAAATTTTCTTATCAAAATAGGTTTTGTTGAACCTAGATTCCCAAAGTTGATCCTGATATCTAATCTTGCATCATCATAATTTGTCGTTCAACAAACAAACATTGTTCTTCCAGGAAGGTACAACACAAGGCGGCCCCTTGCGAAGTCGATGTATGGACTTGCCATTTCCCCCTAATTGAAATTCCTGAGGATTGCTTAACTGTTCGAAAGTTGTATGTGGATGATGGCAACGCTCTCGGTTTTCTTGATAACTTGAAAAATCTTTTTGACTCATTGAATAAACATGGTCCTGATTTCAGTTATCATCTTACTAAGTGCCACACCATTAATCAATAGCATCATTTTGAAAAAGCACAGCAGATTTTTATTAACGACAAAGTTTAAATACTTGACGGTTGTAGAGTACTTGGCAGTGTATTAGGCTCTGATAATGCAGAAAAGAAATTTGTAGAAAGATCACTAAAACAGCAGAAATACTTGTTGAAAAAGCTGGCCGCTCATGTCATTGTTTCACCTCAAAATGTTTCAAAATTGTTCATTTCATCGGTTCAGCATAAATCGACCTTCTTAGCAAGTACAACACCCAATATTGAAGACCTTTTAAAAAAATGTGAGATACCAATCATCAATGAGCTATTACCTAATCAATTAAAGAATCCCGCGTACGATCAGAAATACAGGAACATCTTCTCGTTACCGATAAGGGAGGGCGGCCTGATTTTTCTTATTAAAGAACACCGCCTTAAGGAATATGAACGATCAGTTCAACTGTCAAGTCACTTATCCCTATAATTATCGGAAGCCGAATTAAAACAACAACAGATCATACAGGAAATAAAAAGGAGAAAGAGCTTGCTATCAAATCAAAAAAGACCGAAATTAAGAGCGAATTAAATATGAACGAGATTCGGTCACTTGACTTAGTTACTAAAAAGGGAGCATAAAGCTGTCCAAACGCTATGTCAGTGAAGCGATATGACCTTGACCTAACAAAAAGCACGTTTCGTGATGGCATTGCCTTTCGCTATGGCTGGGACCCAGTGAAGATGCCATCATTATGCGCATGCAATGAAAACTTCACTGTTGCACATGCCCTCCACTGTCCGGAGGGAGGATACACTCACATGAGACATAATGGGTGGCATGCTTTTCCTTAGGTCAAATTGATATTGCTTCAATGGCATAGCGTTCAACCAGCTTGATACTCCCTTTTCACTGGCTAAGACAAGTGAGCGAATTTCGTTCTTATTCAGTTCGCGTTTTCTTTGACTTGATACCCAGCTCTAATTCCTTTTTAACTGCCCATGAAAATAGTAAAGTTAGTTAGTAGACAGTATTTAGGTCACGTGCAGAGGATGTTAGAACTTTATGAATTTTTTATTAGGCTTTTTTCTTTGAAAAACCAAAAGAGCCGATCGGCAAAAATAATAGTTTTTCTCTTTCTGCGGATAGAGTGTTCAAATAATTTGACAACAAGGCAGATAGAGACCTAAAAATCTTGTATGCTGAATTTGCGAAAACTCTTCACACAGTACCCGAGCTTTGGTAATGGAGAAAAAATCATCAAGTAAATTTTGTGTTAGTTAATGTACCGGAAAAAAATTAGAAAAATAACTCTTATGTATCTGGTTTGCAAGAAGTTACGAGTGGCGTCTCACAGGGTCCGATACTAGAAGCTCTTTTCTCCCCTGTTTCCATTAATGATTTACCTGTAAAACTAAATGCTGTTGATTATCTTGGGTTTGCTGATGATATGAAACTAATAAGAGCAGCAAACTTATAATGAAACTGTGAATTCAATTTTGTCAATTTGCTGTAAAGAAAATGATAAGAGATTTAATTATAGCAAACTTAACCTCGTAAGCATCAAACAGGTATAACGGCGTCTATTGATCACGATCTGCTAGATCAGGTATGAAGTCAACGCGAACTTGGTTTCCATAATTCAACAATTTCTTTAGATTAAAACATGCTCAAACCGGACACAAAAGGACTATGCGCATTTTTAAAACTCAAAAGAAGTGTTTCATTCACCAAAGTGTAAGCAAAAACTCAAAACGATACGCTTATTTAGGTTTCGTTGTACCCATAATTTTGCACTGCTCTCATGCATGGTTACCAAACAAGTCCCAAAAAAATAAAAAGAAACAGCTGCAGAAAATTGCTAAAATATGGACTTGAAATGAAAACGAAACTTTAAAAAGCGACTTTCAACTTTGAAATTGTTCCCTCTCAGTTCCCATATCAAAAGGCATGAATTCTTGTGATTTATTGCTTTGAAGGAACGTAAATATAACGTTGATCTCTCAGACCTTGAAGGTATTTAAAAAAAATACGGCGGGACACCATAGCAGAGGAGAACTTAACATGAGCAAAAATTGACTAAAAAAACTGACAAAATTAATTCCACGGAACAAAGAATTTAAAATGTATTCAAATTAATAGAAACTTTTATGTAGAAATACAGTGTCTGAAAAATTTCAGCATTATCTTTGTAATAGCTAAACAGAGGGAACCAAAATTACTTTCCGCATTAGAAGCAATTGTGCAAAATGCAACAACGACCAAAAATTTACAAACCTGGATCACTGAATGAAACAACTAAACCCATGAGAACGGATTACCCATAAGAACGGACCACTGAATGGGCACAACTAAACACATAGAATCCTTTTCTACTTCTACTGCTACTACTACTTCTACTACAACGAATATTAAAACTACTACAACTAATGTTACTACTAAAACTACTACTACTACCACTACTACTTCTACTACTACTACTACTAATACTACTACTACTACCTATACTACTACTACTACTACTACTACTACTACTACTACTACTACTACTACTACTACTACTACTACTACTACTACTAATACTACCACTACTACTACTACTACTACTACTACTACTACTACTACTACTACTACTACTACTACTACTACTGTTTCAACACTTTAGTTCCAAATATGAAATAAAGGCACGGTTGGCAACAAATACAAACAAAACAAGAAGAGTTATTTGTTTGGTTATTCTGTGAAGTGCTGTACGACGAAATTGTTGAAGGCATTCGTTGACCCGGTTGCTGCTTTCTCCTGCAATCTGGTGAACGATACTTTGTTTCGTACACAGTCTCCTTCGATTTGACTCATCCACGTTTTCCGTTGCCCCCCAGGAGCGCGTCTAGCATGGACGTATTGATCGGGCGGGTCCCAATCGAAGGCACTGCGGGCTAATCTTCCTGGTTCCATTCTCTGGATGTGTCCGTACCATTTTATCCGTTTGAGCATGATCATCGCGGATAGTTGGGGCATTCGTGACCTTGAGATAATTTCTTCGTTCGTTGCTTTCTCCAGATATGACACACGTAAAATTCTCCGATGACAACCACAGTGGAAACTCTCAAGTTTTCTCTCCATTAATTTCGAAAGAGTCCAAGTCTATGAGCTGTATAGCACGGCTGATAAAACGAGTGCTTTGTACAAATTGCACTTGAGGTGCACGCTGAGCTGCTTGCTCTTCCAGAGATTTTGGAAGTTAGCAAACCGTTGTCTACCTTCTGCAAACTTGCAATTGACTTCCTGCAGTTCTCCATGCTTGAGGCTGACATATGATCCGAGATACTTGAACGCTTCTATGTTTTCAAACTCGTTTCCGAGAACATCTTGTACTTTGCAGGACTACTACTACTACTACTACTATTACTACTACTACTACTACTACTACTACTACTACTACTACTACTACTACTACTACTACTACTTCTACTACTACTACTACTACTACTACTACTACTACTACTACTACTACTACTCTACTACTACTACTACTACTACTACTACTACTACTACTGTTTCAACACTTTAATTCCAAATATGAATAAAGGCACGGTTGGCAACAAATACAAACAAAACAAGAAGAGTTATTTGTTTGGTTATTCTGTGAAGTGCTGTACGACGAAATTGTTGAAGGCATTCTTTGACCCGGTTGCTTCTTTCTCCTGCAATCTGGTGAACGATACTTTGTTTCGTACACAGTCTCCTTCGATTTGACTCATCCACGTTTTCCGTTGCCCCCCAGGAGCGCGTCTAGCATGGACGTATTGATCGGGCGGGTCCCAATCGAAGGCACTGCGGGCTAATCTTCCTGGTTCCATTCTCTGGATGTGTCCGTACCATTTTATCCGTTTGAGCATGATCATCGTGGATAGTTGGGGCATTCGTGATCTTGACATAATTTCTTCGTTCGTTGCTTTCTCCAGATATGACACACGTAGAATTCTCCGAAGACAACCACAGTGGAAACTCTCAAGTTTTCTCTCCATTAATTTCGAAAGAGTCCAAGTCTCTGAGCTGTACAGCACGGCTGATAAAACGAGTGCTTTGTACAAATTGCACTTGAGGTGCACGCTGAGCTGCTTGCTCTTCCAGAGATTTTGGAAGTTAGCAAACCGTTGTCTACCTTCTGCAAGTTTGCAATTGACTTCCTGCAGGTCTCCATGCTTGAGGCTGACATATGATCCGAGATACTTGAACGCTTCTATGTTTTCAAACTCGTTTCCGAGAACATCTTGTACTTTGCAGGAAAACACGCGTGTGGCAACTGCTTTAGGTTTGCCACAGTATCTCGATTGGTGAACTTTTCGGCCATTGACTGTTTTGAACTTTCTTTCACACTTGTCACAGGTAAGGCTCGCCTCTAGTTGCTCGAACTTTGACTTGTCGACGACATTCTTTGACAAACCGGCTTTGCAGAATCTTGTTTGGTGCACTTTGCGTCCGGTAATTGTACTGAATTGCCGCTGACAATTCTGACATCTTAAAGACTCTTGGTCAGCCACCACTGACCGACTCTCATTTTCTAGCGACTCTGAATCTGCTACCGCAGATTGTTGTTGTGAAGCTACCAACGCTGGCTTAGCCTCCGCTAAGCTTTTCAATCTTAGCTTCCGGCCATCTTGTGTTTCGAACCAGCCCGCTTTCTTTTTCGTTCCCAGCAGCACCTCCGTGCTGATGGTTAGTCGTGACTGGCTAGATGTCTCTGCCAGGAGTCCTAGTTTGCCTTTATGTGTTCCAGTGAGTATCTCCACGTTCTGTTGGATACTAGGCACTGCAACAACATTTGGGCTGTCGCATTTTACGCCCATATTCTTTGTTTTGGCCACATTAATCTTCAGACCAGCGGCTTCCGCAAGGGCCTCGATTCGATGTAGGTTTTCTTGCACCTCACTGTCTGAGACCCCCACGAGAGCAACATCATCAGCAAAATCTAAGTCAGCCACCAATCTCCCAATGTCTAATCCTCCATACACCGAGTTAGCCAAAATGTAGTTGATGACAAGGCCGAATAGGATTGGGGACCACACATCACCCTGCCTAACGCCCGTTCTGACATCAAATAAGCGTCCTTTCTCACCTTCGGCTTTGACTCGACATTTGAATCCATCATAGCTGTTTCTTATGATGTTTATCACTTTTTGCGGAAGACCATAGTGTTTCATTATCTGGTACATCTGCTCACGATCGACAGAATCGAATGCCGCTCGAAAGTCTATGAAACAAAAGCTAATATCCAATTGAAACGCCATTGATTTCTCTATTATTTGACGCAGGGCAAAGAGTTGGTCGGCGCATCCTCTGCTTTTTCTGAAGCCGCACTGCTCCTCCCTTAAGACGCGATCCACTGAATCTTTGCATCGATTGAGAATAACGGAAGCGAACACTTTGCCTGGTATTGACAATAGAGAGATCCCTCGGTGGTTCGAACACTCTGACCTCTTTCCTTTACTCTTGTATAATGGGACAATTTCTGCTACCTTCCAGTCATCGGGCAGAACTTCCGTCGACCAACACTTATCTATGATGTCCCAGAGCCACTCGACAATACCCTTGTGTGCTTTCAACATCTCACAGGAAATGTTATCGGGTCCACTTGCCTTGCCATTCTTCAACCTGCGGACAGCTTCAAGCACTTCTTCAAATCGAATTGGGCTCAGGTCAATCGACAAGCTTTCAGCTGCTTCTTTGGGATCCAATCTCGTACGGCAACTGGATGTTGAGGGATTCAGGAGTTGACTAAAATGTTCCGTCCAGCGTTCAAGTCGTTCCTCTTTCGTCCGTAAGTTGACGCCAGTGCTTGAAACTAATTTGGTCAACTGGGGACTCCAGTTTCGGCAAATCTGCTGTGATGCCCCAAAAACCTCCTTCAAGTTGCCTCTGTCCGCAAAGCTCTGCACTTCTTGGCCTTTGCGTTCAAGCCATGCCCGTTTGTCTGCACGTAGAGCTTTTCTGACTTCCTTACAGCAGTTTGTGAACTCTAACAACGCCACCGCGCTGCTGTGTTTCTTCAACTGTAGATCAGCTCGTTTCCGGATAAGTTCCAGAGAATCTGGAGAAATCCAAGGTTTGTTCACTCGCTTGTCCGGAAGGAGGCATTTCACTGCTGCTCGGTTCAGGGCTTTTCGAAAATTGTCCCAAGACTGCTCTGTATTCTCGAAATCGCCGCTCTTATCAAGATGTAACTTGACCTCCTGCGTGAATAAGTCACGCGTTGTTTCATCTTGCAGCTTTGCAGAACTGATTCTGGGCGTGAAACATGGCTTTTTAGACAAAAGTTTCATAGATACTTCCGCAATGACCAGTTCATGATCGGTAATTGTGGTTTTCCCTCTTCTGGTCCTAACATTCGTCAGACATCCTCTGTATCTCTCTGCAAACAGAATGTGATCCAGCATCTTTTTTCGACAACTCGGATCGGGAGGGTTGTAGGTGTACCGATGCACTTGTCGATGCTGGAACCATGTACCACCTACGAGCAATTTGTGTGAAGTGCAAAATGATAACAACTTTTCCGAGTTTTCATTTTCTTCACCCATTCCAAACGGGCCTCTGCAGCTCATGGTGTCATTCAACTGGTGTCCAGGCTCTGCATTGAGGTCACCGATGGCACAAATACGCTCCCTATGTTTGAAGCTGGAAACTAGGTCTGAAAGTTGACTCCAAAACAAATCCTTCTCTTGGAGACTAGCTTCATTCGTAGGTGCGTAGCAGACAACAACAGCTAGATTGGCTCTCCTCCGAGCCGCGAACTTGACGTAGCAAATACGTTCACTTAGAGCCACTTGTTCTACGATGCTGTTTATCAATGACTTCTTTACAGCAACGCCCACTCCTCCTTGTCTCGACTTTACACCAGACAACCACGAGTCAGACAGGTAGAGCTTGTGGTCTCCGAGATCGATTTCTTGCTCCTGCAATCTCGTCTCCTGCACTCCCAGAATATCCAACTTGTATTGCGCCAGATCCATTTTCAAAGCCTCTAAAGATCCGACTTGGGTCAGTGTTCTGACGTTTAAAGTTGCAATTCTGAGTTGGTTCCTCGGGAGATTCTTAGCACCCCTTACCCGGGACTCGGGGCCATGGTTGAATGTACTCATTGCTTTGGTGTTTGAAGGCTGAGATACGACTAGTTGCGCCACAAACTAGAAGACCAGTGCCTCGTTAGCTCGACCATGTGAGCGGAGAGCCGCAGCACATGACCTACCCCCAGGGGACACCACGTGGAGGTGAGGTTGGATTTTGTCCCCCACTACTACTACTACTACTACTACTACTACTACTACTACTCTACTGCTACTACTACTACTACTACTACTACTACTACTACTACTATTACTACTACTACTACTACTACTACTACTACTACTACTACTACTACTACTACTACTATTAATACTACTACTGTTTCAACACTTTAATTCCAAATATGAAATAAAGGCACGGTTGGCAACAAATACAAACAAAACAAGAAGAGTTATTTGTTTGGTTATTCTGTGAAGTGCTGTACGACGAAATTGTTGAAGGCATTCTTTGACCCGGTTGCTGCTTTCTCCTGCAATCTGGTGAACGATACTTTGTTTCGTACACAGTCTCCTTCGATTTGACTCATCCACGTTTTCCGTTGCCCCCCAGGAGCGCGTCTAGCATGGACGTATTGATCGGGCGGGTCCCAATCGAAGGCACTGCGGGCTAATCTTCCTGGTTCCATTCTCTGGATGTGTCCGTACCATTTTATCCGTTTGAGCATGATCATCGTGGATAGTTGGGGCATTCGTGATCTTGACATAATTTCTTCGTTCGTTGCTTTCTCCAGATATGACACACGTAGAATTCTCCGAAGACAACCACAGTGGAAACTCTCAAGTTTTCTCTCCATTAATTTCGAAAGAGTCCAAGTCTCTGAGCTGTACAGCACGGCTGATAAAACGAGTGCTTTGTACAAATTGCACTTGAGGTGCACGCTGAGCTGCTTGCTCTTCCAGAGATTTTGGAAGTTAGCAAACCGTTGTCTACCTTCTGCAAGTTTGCAATTGACTTCCTGCAGGTCTCCATGCTTGAGGCTGACATATGATCCGAGATACTTGAACGCTTCTATGTTTTCAAACTCGTTTCCGAGAACATCTTGTACTTTGCAGGAAAACACGCGTGTGGCAACTGCTTTAGGTTTGCCACAGTATCTCGATTGGTGAACTTTTCGGCCATTGACTGTTTTGAACTTTCTTTCACACTTGTCACAGGTAAGGCTCGCCTCTAGTTGCTCGAACTTTGACTTGTCGACGACATTCTTTGACAAACCGGCTTTGCAGAATCTTGTTTGGTGCACTTTGCGTCCGGTAATTGTACTGAATTGCCGCTGACAATTCTGACATCTTAAAGACTCTTGGTCAGCCACCACTGACCGACTCTCATTTTCTAGCGACTCTGAATCTGCTACCGCAGATTGTTGTTGTGAAGCTACCAACGCTGGCTTAGCCTCCGCTAAGCTTTTCAATCTTAGCTTCCGGCCATCTTGTGTTTCGAACCAGCCCGCTTTCTTTTTCGTTCCCAGCAGCACCTCCGTGCTGATGGTTAGTCGTGACTGGCTAGATGTCTCTGCCAGGAGTCCTAGTTTGCCTTTATGTGTTCCAGTGAGTATCTCCACGTTCTGTTGGATACTAGGCACTGCAACAACATTTGGGCTGTCGCATTTTACGCCCATATTCTTTGTTTTGGCCACATTAATCTTCAGACCAGCGGCTTCCGCAAGGGCCTCGATTCGATGTAGGTTTTCTTGCACCTCACTGTCTGAGACCCCCACGAGAGCAACATCATCAGCAAAATCTAAGTCAGCCACCAATCTCCCAATGTCTAATCCTCCATACACCGAGTTAGCCAAAATGTAGTTGATGACAAGGCCGAATAGGATTGGGGACCACACATCACCCTGCCTAACGCCCGTTCTGACATCAAATAAGCGTCCTTTCTCACCTTCGGCTTTGACTCGACATTTGAATCCATCATAGCTGTTTCTTATGATGTTTATCACTTTTTGCGGAAGACCATAGTGTTTCATTATCTGGTACATCTGCTCACGATCGACAGAATCGAATGCCGCTCGAAAGTCTATGAAACAAAAGCTAATATCCAATTGAAACGCCATTGATTTCTCTATTATTTGACGCAGGGCAAAGAGTTGGTCGGCGCATCCTCTGCTTTTTCTGAAGCCGCACTGCTCTTCCCTTAAGACGCGATCCACTGAATCTTTGCATCGATTGAGAATAACGGAAGCGAACACTTTGCCTGGTACTGACAATAGAGAGATCCCTCGGTGGTTCGAACACTCTGACCTCTTTCCTTTACTCTTGTATAATGGGACAATTTCTGCTACCTTCCAGTCATCGGGCAGAACTTCCGTCGACCAACACTTATCTATGATGTCCCAGAGCCACTCGACAATACCCTTGTGTGCTTTCAACATCTCACAGGAAATGTTATCGGGTCCACTTGCCTTGCCATTCTTCAACCTGCGGACAGCTTCAAGCACTTCTTCAAATCGAATTGGGCTCAGGTCAATCGACAAGCTTTCAGCTGCTTCTTCGGGATCCAATCTCGTACGGCAACTGGATGTTGAGGGATTCAGGAGTTGACTAAAATGTTCCGTCCAGCGTTCAAGTCGTTCCTCTTTCGTCCGTAAGTTGACGCCAGTGCTTGAAACTAATTTGGTCAACTGGGGACTCCAGTTTCGGCAAATCTGCTGTGATGCCCCAAAAACCTCCTTCAAGTTGCCTCTGTCCGCAAAGCTCTGCACTTCTTGGCCTTTGCGTTCAAGCCATGCCCGTTTGTCTGCACGTAGAGCTTTTCTGACTTCCTTACAGCAGTTTGTGAACTCTAACAACGCCACCGCGCTGCTGTGTTTCTTCAACTGTAGATCAGCTCGTTTCCAGATAAGTTCCAGAGAATCTGGAGAAATCCAAGGTTTGTTCACTCGCTTGTCCGGAAGGAGGCATTTCACTGCTGCTCGTTTCAGGGCTTTTCGAAAATTGTCCCAAGACTGCTCTGTATTCTCGAAATCGCCGCTCTTATCAAGATGTAACTTGACCTCCTGCGTGAATAAGTCACGCGTTGTTTCATCTTGCAGCTTTGCAGAACTGATTCTGGGCGTGAAACATGGCTTTTTAGACAAAAGTTTCATAGATACTTACTACTACTACTACTACTACTACTACTACTACTACTACTACTACTACTACTACTACTACTACTACTACTACTACTACTACTACTACTACTACTACTACTACTACTACTACTACTACTACTACTACTACTACTACTACTACTACTACTACTACTACTACTACTACTACTACTACTACTACTACTACTGCTACTGCTACTGCTACTGCTACTGCTACTACTACTACTACTACTACTACTACTACTACTACTACTACTACTACCACTACTATTACTACTACTACTACTACTACTACTACTACTACTACTACTACCACTACTACTTCTACTACTACTACGACTACTAATACTACTTTTTCTGCTCATCCAGAGGTCACTTTCCTTTTTCTGCTTTTTGAGAGTCCTGTTACTGAAGGCAGTTATTTATTTAATTCTCATAACTCTTTTGTTTCTTACGGCTTCCTGGGCAAAAAGACAGTCAATGTATAGTGATTGCTTAGGATGTCAACGAAAAATGACATGTAGAACTAGTCGTGAAGAATTTACGGCGTTGCACAGATTGATTGGCTCCCCTTTAGAGTAGCTGTCTTGTTTAGCTTTGGTATATTCTGAGTTTTGCCATCGCAATAGAATTTTTACTTCTGCAGACTACTCTCCACCTGCATCTGTTCTCCTCTGAGAAGTAATTCCTGAAAAATTTCCTGTGGATTTTTTTAAAGTGCATTTAGAAACTCGTTTTTGTAAGGTTTGAACATCTTAAGTAGCTTGTTGAGCAGTATCTTTATTTGTAAAAGAATTGTCTAACGTTTTAGTCAGTCGGTGAGACCACCTCTGCTTAGTTGTTTAGTTGTGTTGTAGGTGTTGGTTAAAAGTAGGGAGTCCAATTTCACATCGTACCTTCGTTTTGCAAAGCTAACGATAACAGGAAATGCATCTCAATGTATTGACACAAAGGTAGCACCTCGAGAATTTCGAGTCTTTCTTTGTAGGGCATTGAGCAGCCAATTGGATTTCATTTGCAAATTCTGTCATGTTTATAAGACTAGGCGGTATATAGTTCGTGGTATATAGACATGACTAGCAGATTCAGTCTCAACAAACTGTCATTGTATGTCACTTGATGTGTTGAGGGGCCACGCGGGTGCCCTCTTACTGGACGTATTCAAAAGTTTTCTGATCTTTTTTCAAGGGTCTCCGCATAACCCATCCAAATGTCATGATTGGCACAAAACAAAACAGCCTTCAATTCCCTTTTTGACTAACACTGCTTCCATTTTGAAACGTTTCTCCTAATCATATGATATTTTTCTGATGCTTTACACGCTCAATGCTCAGCAAGATGATGGTTTTTTAGATCATTCGAGATAAAAATCCTAAGATCTTTCTCTACATCTATATTTCTCAGGAGTCTGCTTTCATGTGTATAATGACCTCATTTTTGCATCAATCGGTTATATTTTTTTCAATGTTCCGGCTCATCAGAATAATTTTGCACCATCTATTCAGAACTCCTTGGTGCAAATTTTTGCGACGTTAATTTAGATCGACGACATTTGTGCTGATAATCTTGAAATCTTACGTGCAGACGAAGCAGCTTGACATCATAAGGTTGCCTATATAAACGTTCAACAAACTGGGGCCAAGAGAGATCCTTGGCTGACTTCATTGAGGACATTTCGTCGTTTTTAGAAACAATTTTATGGTTTCGGTGGGCGGGGTAGCTTTTAAGTGGGTCCAAAGTGACCTTTCCATATTCCCAAGGTGACCATTTTTTTTATAATTTTCTTGTGACAAACATCTGTTGAAAAATTTTTGAAAAAAGAAGCAAAGAGTGACTCGATTTCTTCTCGGTGAGCCGAAATTTTGTTTTCATCTTTTTCTATTAGGGCTTTCACAAAATTGTGCGACATCTGTGTTTGTAATTAGAATTTAAGCTTGTTAACTCATTTAACTCTAAAAATTTTTGATGATGCGCAAAAGCAACCAATCGAGCGGATGAAAGTCCAAGTGCATGAGTCAGATTTGCCTTATTAATGGTAAAGGTAATCCCAAGTGATTTTGAGCAGAATTTTTTAATCCTGCAGGCTTACAATGTTTAACAAACATTGAAAGCAGATTTGTTCGATAAGCCGTCCTGTGGGAAAATTTAGGCGTTGAACCTCCTGTTTTCAACTTGAGCAGAATGAAAGTGTTGCTTGACCTTCTGTCTGATGTCGAGATTTCTAAGTAATCAGTATATATAAAATCGAACCTTCCATTTAAAAATTTTGATCAAATAATACTAAAAAAATGCCAACAGGTAACACATTGAGATATATTAGCGTTTCTTTATAACATATTTGGGTAATTATCCATTATGTGACTTTTCAATGGAAAATTTCTAAATTTCTGAGATCTTTTCTTGACAGCCTGTAATAAATGGATAATCGGAATAAATTTTTACTTTACTAGGTTTAATTTAGCCGTATCTGTGAGTTTGCTTGACTCGTTTCTTTTAATTTGATAAAAAACTTTGTTCGAACGTTCAATTGTGGCTTCGACGTAATGGCTTAGCGCAATAAGACAAATATCTTTGAAGTATTTTTCATATAGCACAACCAATTTACGGAGATGAACTTGCATCGTAAGCGCGTGATTGAAGCTAATAAAATGAAATTTCTTATAAATAAAATTTCCGTTGTTTCCGGAACTCCATCGGTATATCAAATTCAACTAAAAATGAGCTCAATAATATTAATCCAAATGCTCTTTGCGAAAGCACTTGGAATAAAGGAAGAACAGGTAGCATCATATCGTCCATGAATATAAGGAATAAATGTTGTCTTTATATGGAACCTTGGGGCACTCCCTAAGTAACATTCATTAAGTAATATTAGCTCTTCATTAGGTTAATTTTCAAAAACCTCAAGAAACGTCCACCTACCCAGTTTTTCAGTAGCCTGAAGAAGAGTAAACCGTGGTCTATCGTGTTGAATGCTTTAGAAAAGTAAAAAAGAACCCCTTTTGATAATTTGTTTTCATTGACTTCAAAGATTTGGCTGAGATAACAATTAACCTGTAGGATAACAGAACGCCGTTCTCTGAAATTGAATTGAGCTTTTTAAAAAATAAATTTGAATGGTTAAGATATATTTCAACTTTTCTAATCAAAAGTAGAGAGTGGTGACTTTTCCACTATAATATACAAATTCGGCATTCCTTATAAATAAAAACCTCAATGATTCCCTTGTATCTTTCATAATGACAATGAGCTGTTTGGGCCTGCAAGGCGTGTTATCAATACTTGGATGAGCACTCACTAAATTACTGATAACATATGGCCTAACAATCAGTTTTTATTTCCCTCTATGACTGCGGATTTCGATGGGTTATTATCTTATATAAGGTTTTTTTTCGAAAAGCAGTGTGTTGTAAATCAGTTCCCAGCAACAAAAGTACATTCGAAAATTAAATTATATGATATGCATAAACTAACTAAATTATTAAAGTACCAACATATTTGGACATCCGCTAATAAAATCGGTGTCGTTAGTTGAGAAATTAAACTGAAACAACAATATTCGAATTAAAATTTTGTATTTTCGGTCGACTGGCCAATTAAAGGGAAAGAAGTAACAATTTTCAAAGGAGATGGAAAATTCCTGCAATCAAATTGTTCATAATTAAATTTTTCTAATAATTTCTAATCATCAGTGAGGAGTGGTGACTTCTTCAATCATTGAAAAAAAGACGTTCCCACGTTCTTGGTATAAATAACGTTTTAATTCATTTCATTGTACCTTTTCAAAAAATACTTTTTTTTTGATTTGCAAGTCGTGTTGCTTTCACTTGGATTCTCATTCACCAAAATACGGTCAACATTGTGCCGAATAGTCATTTTTTTCTTCCTTTCATGGAAACCAAACCTGAGAAGAGAATCGAGATTTCTAAGTGGCTCCAACGATGATCTTGGAAGGGGTCTTGGAAAATTCTCGTTTAAAATTGCATGTTTTTGATAGTTAGGGACTTGTTGGAATTTGAAGGTGGACTTCAAGTTGATATTGTCTAGCGAAATTGCTCAAATAAAGAATTATAAAGAGTTCCATTAAGGTATTGAATTGCATTAAGTTGAGAATTTAAACCGAAAAGACAGTTTTCGAATTAATTTTTTGTATTTCTGGGCGACTGGCCCATTAAAAAGAAAGAATTAACAAATTTCAGACAAGATGGAAGAATGCTGCAATCAAATTGTTCATAAACCAATTGTTCTAATAACTTCTAATCAACAGTGAGGAGTGGTGACTTCTTCAATCGATCAAAAAATTTGGCATAAAAATGTGTTTGGTATAAAAACGCTTTCAATCATTTCGTTGTGCTTTTTTGAAATGATAATTAATTGTTTGTTGTGATATTTTCACTTGGAGTCTCACTCACCAAAATACTGTTAACATCATGCCAAATAGTCATTTTTTTCTTCCTTCTATGAAAACTAAACCTAACCTGAGAACAAAATCGAGATTTTTAAGCGGCTCCATCAATAAACGGATCTTGGAAAGACCTTGCTTAAAAATGTATGATTTTGATCGTTGAGGATTTGTTGTAATTTGAATGTGGACTTCAATTTGATATTTTCTAGGGAGCTTGCTCCAATAGAAAACTGTAAAGAATACCATTAAGGTATCATACGCACGCACCGACTTCTATTAAATACATGGTCATACGAGTGATAGTCGGCTTGATCTTCGTGAAACCACATATGCAAAGAAATTATCGAAAGGAGAGGAGCAAACAAAATTTGACTACAAGTCTTCTCAAATAGTGTACTAAAAAGGGCCGTGAAACAAAATGTAGTTAAATATTGTAAAGGAGTACGATATAGCGTATTGCAACTATGTTCACCAAATATTTCCTCGAACATACACTTGAATTTCACAGCATTATTAGAACAATAACGAGAGGATAAAAATTTAATGAAAACTTTTACTCTACAAGCAATGCTTTGGAAATTAATGAATCAGCTTCTGAGTTTAAAAAAAAACTGAGTTTAGAATAAAAGTTTTAGTACTGCTTCTCAATAAAGACATTTTATTTACTTTTATTTTAAATATATTACATTTTACGTTGTAGACTTTTTAAACTCTCATATCTTTAAAACTGTTTTTGTCTTGTCTAAATTGGCTACTTTTTGACTTTAATTGGTGTGTCGCGCATAGTTAATTTGAAAACTGTATATTCAACGTTTGGAATGTTGAAAAGTAGTTGCAATTACATAAATTAAGTATTTTTTATGTCGTTTCATTTAAGTTTTTTCTTACACTGGGAACTGATTCAACAATTTCCGGCACATTGCTGGTCGAATAATATTTTTCTACAAGATATTACATTATCAGTTCTTTCCCTGTGATGCTGTGAATACTAGGTGGCTTTCTGTCAAAGTTTCCCGCCAATATAGATGGATTACGTTATATTACACTCAATCACAATCTTTAACTATGTTTAATTTCGCAACACTTCTTCGGTGAACAGATTAAAATGACCTTTTGTCTTTTTTTAAATGTTGAAAGGCATGTTCTCGTGTATTTTGCTCCCCGACTTTCTTTAGTTTTAACCAGGTATAAACGTAAAGCTCAAAAACGATTATTAGAAATTTAATTTTTTTTTCAATTGATTCATTCATTTTCAACACTTTGCTGGTCGCGTAATTGCTTTTCCAAAAATGCTGTGAAATTCGAGTAAATGTCTGTCGAATTATCTAGCGAACATCGATGCAGTACGCTTTATCACACTCTTTCACAATGTTAACTACATTTGTGTTTATGGCACTTTTTAGTACACTATTTGAGATGACGTCTAGTCAGGTTTTGTTTGCTCCTCGCCTTTTGATAATTTTTTTTTCATATTTAGTTTCAACAAGATCAGTCGACTATAATTCGTGTGGCCATGTATTAAAGAGACTGGTGCATGTGATACCTTAATGGTCTTCTTTATTGGAGCAAGCTCTCCAGATAAAATAAAACTGAAGTCCACCTTCGAATTGCAGCAGATCCTCAACGATCAAAAACATGAATTTACCAAACGAGGATTATCCGTGATTCCTGCATTCAACGAGCTGCTCAAGGATCTCAATCGCATTCTCAGGTTTGGTTTTCACAGAAAAAAAGAAAAATTTACTATTTGGAACGTTGCTAACAATAATTTGATGAGTGAACATCCAAGTGATATTATGAGACTTGCAAGCCCCTACAACTAATTATCAATTTGACAAAACACAAGGAAACTATTCAGAATATTATTTATTCATAGCTTAAGGAATTTTTGAGTTTGTTCAACTGTTTGATGAAGTCATCACTCCACACTTTTGATTAGAAAAGGTGTTAGGATAACCAATTTATTTTAGTTTATGGAAACTCTTCAAAAACATTACGTTAAAATTGATCAATTCGGTTTCGGAGAACGGCGAGCGGTTATCCTACGATTATTTGTTACATAAACAAAGTTTTTGAGGTCAATGAAAACAAATCGACTGATGTTTTTGAATTGTTTTTGAGTTTGATAAAACTTTTCACAGGAAAAACCGCGGTTTATTCCTCTTCAAGCATTCAAACATTGGGGTAGTTGGACGTCTCCTGATGCTCTTGGAAAGTTAACTAATTAATAGAAGACAGTTCGCTAAATTACAAAAAAAATTTCAGAGTCGTCAGCTGCTAATTTGGGGGCATTACAGGGTTCCATATTAGGGCCATTGTTATTCCTTATATTCATAAACGATCTGCCAATGATTGCTTTCCACTCCACTATTTTCTTCTGTTTATTGTTGATTTGAATTTTTTTATCATGTACATTTGGGTACTATCAAGGTCAACATTATTTAGAATCGATATAACAACAGGGTCACAAAAACAACTTGAATTTTAATCTCAGAAGATGTCATATTTATATTTTTTATTATGGTAAATAATTAGGCAAGGATGCAACAACAATAACAGCTAATTAAGGAAGCGCTTTGTCCAGAATTAACAAATTCCGAAAAAAATAAAACCTTTTTTACAAAAGTGAAACATGGTCGGCACATTTAGTTGACAAATCATCTTTAGCAAAACACTTAAAGGGTAAACTTTTATAAAAACATGGGCTAGACTTTTTTGAAAAGGCGTAATACAACATTAACCAAAGCTTTTAAATCTATTTTTTTGAAAATTGAGATCCACAATACTTTAGGTTTGATTTGCATCATATAACCCATTATGTAATGCTTTTGTTTTTGGTCTCAGTATTTCTAATTTTACTATTAGGTGATCAAATTGCCGAGGACAGAGTTTTTATAAAACACTAGCTTCGTTTTCTTCAGTGCTCTTTTCTATATATAACTTTTCATCTTGAGTTTGGTATGACTTAATCAGTGCTATTAGATGATATATATTGTTCTTCATAAGTTTGTGAAAATGCTGAACTACTTTTATTCGGTTACATTTTTGTTTCTCTTAACAGGATTGAAAAATAATGTTCTAATAATTTTTGATCTATTACTTCCCTCCCTCTAGTTTAAAATTTTTATCATTAAGGAACCTTTTTTAAATTTTTGTTTCCTACAATATCACGTTCAATTTTTTCTTTGTTTGCGGTTATTGTAGGGAAAACTCTAGTGAAATTAGAAATTTTTTTTGTTTTTTAAAGTAACGTTCCAGAGATAAATTCACCTTTTTTCACGTTTTTTGAAATTGCAACATTATATTTTATTTCTAACTCATCCTTTGTATTTTTGTCTCAATTCTAGCAGAAAACTAAACATCTCATTTTTAACTGTAAATATTTCATCTTCGAAATCAGTTATTACTAAGAGTAATTGAATTTCCACTTCCTTTTAATGTTGGGATGTTATCATGTAAGGCTTGTAACATTTCTCAGTGCAATGATCTTATATGTTGCACTGTTCATCCAATAAATGATTTGCAAAAATTAAAGTTAGAGATAAGGGATCAAACAGTTCTTGTAATTTTCCGCGGTCCATTTTTTCTGTTGTTTTGTTTTTCTAGTTTGTTTTCTACTGTTAGTGTTTATAGTTTATTCATTTTTTCTACAAAATTTGC
>NC_134476.1:33603024-33715827 GCF_964194025.1 Convolutriloba macropyga
GGTTTTGTATAACTTAACAGGGTTCAAAATTATTCTTCTAATAATTATCGATTTATTACTTCCCTCCCTTTAGTTTAAAATATATATCATATAGAAACATTTTTAAAGTTTTTGTTTCCTACGATATCAGCTTCAATTTTATCCTAATTTGTGGTTATTGTAGGGAAACTTCTAGTGAATTTATAAGTTTATTTTTTTACTTTTTTACCATTACGTTCTACAGATAAATTCCCATTTTCATTTCAAGTTAATTTGAAATTGCAGCATTTTGTTTTATTTCCAACTCTTCCTTTGTGTTTTTCTCTCATTTCTAGAAGAAAACAAATCAACTCATTGTTAACTGTAAATATTTCATCTTTGAAATCATTTATTGCTAAAAGTAATTGAATTTCCCCTGCTTTTAATGTTGGGATGTTATCTTGTGATTTTTTTAACACTTTTTCAATGCAATGATCTTATAAGTTGCACTGTTGATCCAGTTATTGGTTTCCCAAATTTAAAGTTAGAGATAAGGGATCAAACTGTTCTTCTAATTTTCTCCCGGTCCATTTCTTCTGTTGTTTCGTTTTTCAAGTGTGTGTGTATCTTTCTGTTAGTGTTTTTAATTTACTCATTTTTTAATACAATTTGCTGTTTAATTATCTAATTTAATGTTTTAATAGCAATATCTGGCAGATTTTTTACTGTTCTTCAAGTTTTCAAACATTGGCTTAAGTGGACGGCTCCTCGAGCTCTTCGAAATTTAACTAATGAAATAAAGACAGTTCGTTAAATTACAAAGTTCTTGTTCAGAGTCATCAGCTATTACTTTGGGTAAACCGCGGGGTTCCATATTAGGGCCATTGTTATTCCTTATAATCATAAACCATCTGCTGAAGATTGTTTTTCATTCCACTGCTTAGCTGTTTACTGATGAATTTTTTTACCATGCAAATTTGGGTGACATCAATTGAGCTCATTTTGAATTTGAGTTGATATACTGACAGAGTTAGGAAAAAATTAATTTAAATCTTAGCAAAGGTCATTTTTTACTTTTCAATTATGGTAAATAAATCAGCAAGCATGCAAAAACAGCTGATCGTTGAGGAATTGCTTAGTAATACTATTAATGCTCATCTTTCTATTCATTATGTGGTCAACTTGCTGAAGACAGAATGCCTATGGTTTTAGTTAACAACTAGACTCATATCCTTCAGTGCTGTTTTCTGCGTATAACATTTGATCTTCAGTTTGGTATGATTTGGCCGTGCTATTAGATCATGTACATTGATCTTCATTAAAATTTTAATAATGCTAGGGTACTCTCGTTATGATAATATGTATCTTTGGTTAACATAAGAAGGTTAAACCTTATACTTCTATTAACTATCGAACTATTACACCCTTCTTTTAGTTTATAATTTATATCATTTAGATAACATTTTTTCCTCTTCCTGTATCCCGTTTAATTACATTTTTACTATTGATAATTATGGTGAAAACTCATTAGTGAAAACTAATAAATGTTCTTTTAATTTATACCATTACGTTCTAGAGATATATTCACATTGTTCATTTTCAATTTATTGGAAGATGCATCATTTTAATTAAATTCCAACTGTTCATTTGTTTGTTTTCGAGTTCCAGTAGAATACAAGTCATCTTATTGTTAACTGAAATCATCTCATCCTCAAAATCACTCATTGCTATAGGTAATGGTATTTCTGTTTCTTTTTAATGTTGTGTTATATTGTAAGACTGGTGATTTTTTTCTCCTTGCTTTGATTTTATAAGTTGGACTTTCATCCAAATATTGGTTTCGCAAATTTAAGGTTTTAGATAGTGAATCAAACATTTCTTCTAAGTTTCTCCTACACAATTTCTTCTGTTTTGTTTTTTTAGTTTTCTTGATTCTAACAGTGTTTCTAGTTTGCTCTTTTTTATACAATTTCAGAGTAAAATGTAGCTGTGAAACAGATAAAAAGCAAAACTTTATAATTGTTTTGCTTGTGGAAAACATGTAAAAATAATTTCCTTTATAAGTTGTAACTATAAGGATTAGTTTTAATACCATTTACAATTCTTTTACCAACAAAATGTGATAGTGCATGTTAAAACTCTTTAATTGTGTTCTTTTTAAGCTTTCATTGATCTTAATATAAATTGCCATTGAGTTTTTTGTCGCTGCAAAACAGTGCATTGAAGTGGTCATCTCTGTTAAATTGATGTGCTTGTGATTCATTAGTAACAATGTTTTGCTTTGACGTACTGTCTTTAGTAATCTAGAATTAAAGTACTTTAGGTGCTTGAAAGGTGGCTTCGGATATGTTGTTCGTTTTCAATTTATCTTTCATTTGCCCTAAATCAGTTCCAATATGATCTTCCATTTATGTGGATCTTCTTTAAGATGTATATCTAAACTATCTGTATCAATGTAATAAAATCTTAAGTTATCATTATATATTGGTTTTATTACATAAAACAAATTCTCACATTTTAAGTTCAACTCAATCTAATAATACAAATCCAATATAATTTATTCGTCTTTTTTACTACACTTCTATGATTATGTACTGCAACAAGATAAAAACAACTTAGTGTTGTATATACCGATTACCTGCAAATTATTTGTTGCAATTTGGTTTGATTACAATATCTACATCTTTTCTATTTCCTAATTTTTTCAATGTTCTTCCATGAAATGCATTAACTATTAATTTATAAAATGAGTTAAATCACCCAGTTTATTACTTTTACCCCTAGCTTCCTTCTTTTTTTGTTAAAGTCTATATATGATGGAAGCCGTTTGTTTTTGTTAAATTAAAAAAATGCTTTTTTGAACCTTTGTAAGTATTGTTATGTCGTAGTTTAGCTCCATTGTCCATAAACCAGTCTAAGTTCTGTTTTCCCTTAGGTAGCCGTCTTAATCATTTTTTCTCGACAAAGGTTTTTTATTGGAGTTCTTTATCCTATGGTATTGTTTAATCTATAATGTGCTTTGTTTGGTTTACTCTGTGAATACGGGTACACTTCAGTTTGCTGTTCTATGTCAAACTCGTGATTAATTTCTTGGATATATTAATACTAATTCACCTTTAATGTGTCGTTAATTCATCACATAATGCATAAACTTTTAGGTATTTCATCAGGCAGACAAGCTGAAAGTTTTGAATTTAAATCAGATTATAACAGATAATCTTCGTCTCGTGGAATTAATTTACCTGTTGAATTATCAATCTTGTTAACATATATGTTTCACTTTATAATATTTGTTTAAAATAGAATTAAAAGCACTGATACTGGCTGTCTATATCTATTCCATTGTACTAGATATCTATCAGCAGCTTAGATGCTATTGTTCCTGTTAATCCTTATCCAATCATTGTTAGCATACCATAAGATTTTTGCTACTGTGTTTCAGCTAAACATTTATTATCTCTAACACAGCTAGCATTTATATTCCTGCTGTTTCGTATCTATAACAAGAATTTTTTAGTACCCATATAGAAAGATATCTCTTTATTTCTCAAAGGCTTCTGATAGTGTGATTACACCTTGTTTCAGGAACATTAAGGTGTAATCAGTCTTTCATTGTATTAAATTCGTTATTAATTATCGTTTTAGCTGCTAAGTAATCTATCTTCAGGTGATGTCCTTTCCTGGTTTTGTTTATAGTAAAAAAAATCAATCATATGACGAAATTCTGTTTTACCCAACTTCTATTTTCAATCATTTTTAAAACATTCATATGGATAAACACTTTTATAATGGTCATATTTAGTAAATTGGTCAATAGGTAAATTGATAACTGGTAGTTGAACTTTGAAGAATTGATCTTTATTAAGTGATTTTCTTTTGATTACGTTAAGATATTCGATATATATATATATATATATATATATATATATATATATATATATAAGCAAAAATACTCCATATGAAGCAATAGTTATTGTATTCCTATCATTAATGATATATTGTGACTCAAATGGTAACTCTCCAAAGCTTCCACAAACTGAATAGTAACATGAAAAATGTAGTCATCTGTATGTATTTTTTTTCAACATCCAGCTATCATTATCTCATAGCTGCTTCTCTCATTAGGTTTCCTAATTGATTTATATGTAAATAGTAGCGCCCGTATACTTGAAATGAAAAAAAAATAACGAAATCTTTGGTTGGAATCCCTTAAAGTTGTCATCCAATAAATATATCTTTTTTCTTAATTTTTCCAAGAAGCCGGATGCGTAAGATATAGATCATTCCATTCAATCAAAATGGGATTTGAAGTTTGGGGGTGCTCCCAGTGCCTCTTCAGATGCATTGCACCTGACCCCCATGTCAATAATGAGTGCTGAACGAAATGTTTCCGTAATCTTAAAGACTTCGGTTTAATTGAACTGTGGTACAAATGATGTGTATCAGTCTATTCAAGTTTTCACGTTTTTTAAAACAAATTATGGAAGGGAAAACATAAAGATGCCAGATTTGAAAAACGTCTTTACATATGATGGACGGAAACCGAGGAAGATACCAGTTGACTGAAATAATTTATAAACCGGTAGTTAGAGTTGCTGAAGTTTTTGAGGTTAAAGGGGTTACCGCTGAAATCATAATTTATTAGTCCAACAATCTATTTCATTGTCTTGCGAATTGATTTTTCGCAGGTTCATTATAAAGTTCTTTTTTATCCAGAAGCTCGAGACAACCAGACGAAACTTTCTCATTGTCTGTTTTTGGCCCTCGAGTAACTTTAATTGTCGTTTAAGAAATATGGTGTTTCTTAATGGTGCCAATGTGATAAAGATTGCCTTTTGAAATTAAGCTGACGTATTTGTGAGGCCGTAAATACAAGTTTGAAATTTGTACATTGCAGTGAATTCAGCGCCAATATGTTGCTTGTGCATACAGCCCCTCAGAGGTGGCTTTGCTATTTCTGAGGTTAGATTAAGTTGTCTCTACTTGTGTTTCAGCTCTAGAGTGTAAAATAAACGTCTCCGTTTTTTTCGCCGTTTGTTATAACATTACAGATGTTATCCAATGGGATGTCAGTAATTGGCATCTGTTACCTATTTTTGTGTATAGCCTTCATTAAGACCTTCGATTCAAGCGCATTTTTTTTATTTGTCCATGTTGACTGTAATCGCCACTGGCAAAATGAAGTACGCATCTGAACAACTTTGCAGTTATTCAATATGCCCGTCGGCAATTAAGTTCGATAGCTCTCGATTAACTCGCATTTCGAGGTTGAGATTCTCTGACCTTTATGATGAAATGCAGTAACTTTCTTTCTAAATTTAGATCTGACTATGTGGTTTTTGATTTGCTTAGTCGAAAAAATAAGTTTGGATATTTTTTTGCAATATTCACTTTTAAAGGGTATAATTCCGATAAATTTAAGATGGACTGATTTTAGAGCTTTTTTCGAGAGTAGTAGTGCGGGGAATATATCTGCAACAACAAGTGGATGGCGACCGTCAGTTACCACTAAATTTTTTCGAAATTGATTTCGCCATCCTTGTGATTCGACTGGGCAATAAATAGAGCCTTCAATTGCATAAATTTTGTGTACTGCCTGCTTGTCTTGATTCAATAAAATTTTGAGACCTCACTTTGGGATTCACTCACAGCTGTCAAAGTACTCGCAGAGTATACGCAAATTTATACTTGTACGTTGCCCAACTTGATGACATCGTATACAAGTTGTATGCAACTTTTCGAGAGTGAAACGGGCATGACCAACTAATCATGATGACCTGACTGATGAAAATTCCTCATTGAACTTTGACACGAGTAGCGCGTTTATAATGGAATCTGTCGCACGGCGAACTATTTCATTGGGCATTTTTGGCTTTGGAAATGGCTGTTTGTTTATTGTCTTTGGGAATCTGTCAAAGTTTTCCTACATACTTGATCAGTTGCTCGCCAGTAAGATCTATAATCTTCGCCGTATGTTAGGCCGCAGGTTTCGCATACGTTCCTGTTTTTTGTCCGAGTTCCTGTTTTTTTTTGTTTTCTGCGATCTGTTTGATGTTTTGACTGCAACCTTCTGATTGATTTTCGAAAGCTAGAACTGTTCATGCTAGAAATTTAAAATTTGTCACTGAATGATTTTTTTTGGAGTATTCTCAATAAAACTCTGATTTATAAATATCAATTCATTGTCTTCTGCGAGGCGCGGTTGGGTGTGTCGGTTTCTTTTAGCATCTCTCTCTCTCTCAGACTTTAATTTATATTAAGTATATTACTTTTGATATTAAGTGTAAACATATGTCTGATTAGGTCCGTTTCAAGGTGACCCAAGTTGCAGTTTTTATCGTTCCAAAAATTGTTTGATGCTTTCGTCAGCTTTTTAGTTCCTTTTCAAACTAGTAAGCTTATGGAACGTATGCTCCGAATTATTATAAAAGTCAGTTCAATGGTGTCACAGAGATCTTTTCAATCTATAGCTTTGATTTATGCGAGCAGATCATGGCAAACCATTTGTAACCAAACTGATCATTATTAGGAAACATGCCTTTTGATTACCTGTTTCCAGGGCGCACCTCCGCCCATACTGTCTATTTTTCCAGTTCATCCGGAGGATCAAGTTATGACTTCGTATCTCGCGTTCTGTAACTGGCGTGGGATCTATTTCTTAAGTTAACCTTCAACTGCCTATTAAGAATTATAGAGATAGCAATCTGGGTATATTAACACAATTAATATCATTATCAAGCCAAACTGTATCGTTCCCAGGTCTAGATCTCGACTACTGAAAAAACATTAAAAGTCTAGCAGGTGGGACAAATATTGACTATAATTACACGGTCCGAGCAAGCCAGTAAAAGTCCAGTAAAAGCTAAGGTCTTTTCTTGGGTCCAGCTAGAGTCTTTTCATAACCAAATAGTGTCGAGCAACGTCTTTTCATGGGTCCACCATTAGTCTTTTCATAAGTTTGCTTTTTTGCCAATTCGCAATTTTTAATTTTTTTTGTTTCTTTACATACGAAAGCAGCAGCACCGGAGCAATTCTGAACAGCTTTGCATCAGAGCAGTCCAAGTCAGAAACAGCTGGAAAACGGACAAAAGAATTTTGTAAACTCTTAAGACAAAAGCATTATGGCAGCAGCAAAATATTACCCCATTTTTGGTTGAACGAAACCAGGTAGCCTTAGTGTGACTGTCTTGTTTCCACTAGCCATGACAAAAATATGGCGTTATTAAGTTTGTGTTCCCTTCCAAATCTAAGAACTATCTTTTTTGCAAAACAACGCAGGTTATTGTGGGATTTTCAGTTCTCGAACATCCGAACATCGTAAAATATGGAGTAGCATACGTGTTGACTCCTTTATAAGAAAAAATGAACGAAAGAAATGCACATAAAACTTAGGAGGCAAAAAAACAGACTTATGAAAATGACTAATTATTGATACATGAATTAGTTAGTTGATTATTAATTGATCATGAAAATACAAATAGTGGATGCATAAAAAGACCCTAAATCGATTTTGTTCATTATGAAAATACAAATGGTGGACCCATAACACAACCTTGTTCCACTGTAATTGGATATGAAAAGACTTTAGCTGGACCATAAAAATATTTTTTTTTGGGTCTAATTAAAGCCTTTTTTTCAACATTGGTCGACTCCAGCCCTAACTCTGAGTTCAGCTAAAACCTTTTAAAAATTTTTGGTCCAGCTAAAGTCTTGTGAGAAAAATTGGGACTCAGTGAACAAATTTAGAGCTAAATGTGAGTCTTGTCAAAGTCAAGCGTGCTTTAATATCTAGCTAACGTCTTTTCATAGCTGAACTGTGTCAAGTATGGTCTTGTCATAACACTTTTTAGTCTAGCATTGTCTTCTCATAAGTTTGTACCTACGCTTTGGTTTCTCTGCATTAACCAAGAAATTCTTTAAATCCTTTTTTGTATCATCTACGACTATTTGCGTCTGACTCCCAAATCTAAATGAAAAAGTAACAACTAATTTTTTTTTCGCAACTTGTTTTCATGGGGTTGTCAACAAAATCTTTCCCTATTGCAAGTTATGCCAGGATCTTGAACTGTTCTACCAGTAATTTATTGTGATAAACCTGCTACTAAGTGTTTGAGATCTGGTCGGGCTGGAAAATTGCACTGTCCAGTTATTGATAAGGTCTTTCAAATCAATCCAAGGCCAATAGAATTTTGCGAATTTTTTCATTGTTTTTCAAGTTTTGCTTTACTCGGTTTAGGCTAGTTGTCACCGCCAGTTTTTGGTTTATGCGAATCTACGAAAAATGTTTTACACGCTTGGTGTACGAGCAGCAGAAATTATGTGGATCCGCTGATTGAAGCAAGTGGTTTATTTGGTTGTGCTGAGTCACTGAGCGGATCAGTTTTAATGAATTGGAGAGTACTGGGTGAATTAGCACTGTGCTGATTCGAGGGGCGAACAAGGCTTATAATTAATTCTGAACGTTTCATCAATCGCTGAGCAATTAGTTTAGTTTAATTGTTCATTTCATTTTAATTGACTTGCGAATTGAAAACATAACTTGGAAGAATTGAATTTAAGCGCTTACAACGGAAGTTGCTGTTGGAATATATTATCAACAGGATTATGATCAGACGCTAGACTTAAAAACATATGAAAAACTAAAGGTTTACATCAATGTATGAATAGACCTATTTTTGGAAAACCTGCAAGGTATGACAAATATATGAATGAAAGCGTCACAGACATAAACAAATTTCAGATGGATGGCAAAATTAACTATAACTATAAAAGTTGAATAGCAACGAGATGTTTGGTGGGAATAGCGTAAACACCAGATATCTCCTCTCGCAAACGAAAACTATTTTTTGCTAAATTTTGCATTTATAGGGAAGATCTAAACAGAAAAGTAGACAAAATTATGTACTGGTTAGCTAATAAAATAATTTGAGCTTGTAAATGTTATGTTTCGTCAGAGTTTGTAGAAGTTTAGAAACTATCGCAGTCGGAATTTTTCTCCGTATCCAAGGAAATGAAAGTTCATGCGCTGATGTTTGGGGAGACATAGATTCGCACCGCTGGGTTTATTTGTGGTGTGATTACGCCTAATCCGAAGTGTGTGTCTTTGGATGAGGACTTCGCTCCGCGAGTGTTTCAACTCTTGTCATAAATTTAGTTTACCGGGTGATTGGCTCAGATGCCGACGTGTTACACTGGCAAATTTGTGTTGTTTCTTGTGGTTTAATGGAACTTTGTTTCTTCACTTGCACAACTTCTTATGCTGGGCGGAAAACAGTTGGCTCGTCTGTCTCTGGCTATTTTTGCACTAATTTGCATCGCCGTAGCTCTATTGGACCAACTGTTAGATTGTTTTTAGGGGATTTGGGGCTCTTGGTTAGCAATGATGGTTGACGGGGGTAGAAGCCTTACGGGCATCCGTATGCGTAGAGTGCCTGAAATATTCGGTTTGATTGATGAAAATGCACTAGCGTCATAAGATTGGCTGCTGCGGCATTTTCTTCTGTCCCTTTGTAGTTTTCATCTCATAGCGGAGGCATGTATTTATTTTTGCCCGCAGTTATCTTACCGGATGATGTATTTGTTCTGCGATCCGAATAAATCTTCTGTGGTTTATATTTCTTGGCCTTTAAACCTGATTGGCCAAATCCGTTTTCCTGACCGTCACCACCATCTTTGTTGGTTCTTTGATTACATATGTGTAATCGTCTTCTCTGACATCCATCAACAATTGTTCAAGCACTCTGAAAAGTCCCTGCAAATCAATTTTTGATTGCATTTTGGTAGGGATCTTTTTTGCTAGCAGCAGTTGTACGGATTCTCCGGTCCTCGGGATGATCGTCCTTTGAATTCTATACGCACAAAGAGTTAATTATCCTGCAGATTGTTGACCTCTCTGAAATTTGAGTCTTTTATTTTTTTCTTTGTTTTCTTTGTTTCAATCTGCGTCTCAATTCTATCAGGATCGACCCACTTCTTGGCCGGGATTGTTGTGTCGAGTTCACAGTGTCGTGGTCTAAATATTTGTTATTAACATTTTCATAGGAAAGTTTAGACATGATAATTGCACTGGTTATATTACCAAGCGGAGTGATCGCGCGTCTTCTAAAATGTGTCATGATGGAAGAAATTTTTAATGTTTTCTGCTTGCAAATACTCAACGGGTAAATTATAGTGTATCTGGAGCTTTTTGTGTTTGGATTTAGCTGCTTCTTTAATATATCCAAGTCTACGTTTGATAGTTTGTTTTAGGCGATAAACTAAGCCTATGGCTCTGTGCTCATTCACCGGTGCGCAATTTCGTCAAAAATTTGTTGCTCACAAAATTTGCTGCTTTGCTTGCCTACTTGGCATCTAGCTTGGTCGAAGTGAAAGCAACGCTGTACACTATGTAGAGTAAATTTTTGTAGTAATTTTTCTATGCTATTGGCTTGAGCGTGTTGAAATACTTCTGCTGAGGGAAATTTAGAAAAACAGTCAATACGGGCTATAAAGTGTATTTCTTTGATCCTTTCATTATAAATTGGGCGGTCAAAATCTATCTGTATTTCTGAAATACAACGTTATTTCCTCCAAAAATAAAACCGAACCAAAAAGAACTCAACTAACAATTAACAGCGTTTAAAGCAACGCTGGTTACCGCCCCGCAAATTGTGAACAATAAACCAAAATAAGTTTCACTAAGCGAGATTAAACTCTTCAATGTCGAAATTTTGGACATGCGTGACAACCAAATCATAGACAAAACTGTATTGCTTTGTGGAAAAAGTGCATTAATTATAGAATAATAAAAAACTTTACAAAAAAGTGCCGGAAATCTTAACACAGAAATAGTAATAGAAACGTTTGGAACATCGAACAAAACGACACCGTGAATTACTTTGATGAACAAACAGACAACAATGTGGAAAAATGCAATAAAAATTACAATTCAGACTACAGTTCATCATTGACAACAGCGTAACATAGATAGCGGATGACGGCAGAGGCAAAATCATTCCTCAAAACATGAAACTCAAAATCGGAAACAACCAGTTAACACTATTGCTAGAACCAGGAAGTGTCTGTTCAGTAGCAACAAAAGATCACGTATTAGATATCATAGTTAATTCTGAGGAAGCGATGTGGGAAACAGAAAAGAGGAGAAAACTTCTGAAATGGACCACTAAAGACCCTCAGAACACTAATAACACCAGTTGAGTGTAATAATTGGAGTGCTAAAATTGCAAATTTCGATATAGTGGAGAATGAACTACGACCATTAAAATGGAAAACATCTGTTCGAGACATTGAGAATATACATCGAACAACAAAACAGGTTCCCGCGCAGGTTCAGTTCCTACTGACTGCGCCATGTCATACAAGCTTGTTGTTAAGAAATTATGTTGATTCGCGACGCGAATCAAGTGGTTTATTTGATTATGCTGTATCACGGAGCGAATCAGGCTGAACGAATTGGAGAGTACTGGGTGAATAAGCAGTCTGCTGATTCGCGGGGGCTTATAAATAATTCTGAACTATTTATCAATCCTCGAGCAAATAATATAGTTTAATTTTTCATTTCATTGTATTCGCTTGGCGAATTGAAAACATAACTTTGAAGAATTGGATTCAAATGCTTGCTGCAGAAGTTTCGGTTGGAATGAATTACTTATCAACAGAAATTGGATCAGACACTGGACATGAATGAAGTTTGAACAGAAAAAAAATTAGATCAAAGAATGCACAGACTTAACTTTGGAGAAATTGCAAGGCATGAACAATATATGAATGACCGCGAAGGGGCCACAAGCATAAACAATTTTTAGTTGGAAGGCAAAATGAACCTCAAATTTAATATTAAGAAGTTAGTACTGAATTGATCGGTTAGTATTGTATCACTGGCACCTGTGTACTACAGGAGAGGCCACTATCATACATTCATTTTGTACATATAGTTTAATTCAACTCAGCGTAAGGCTATTCCATTTTTTGAAATCCTTTCAAGTCTTCTGCTAAAAAAACAAGTTTTTGATCATCATTTGATTCTTAAATGTTCAATTGTTGAATTGTGACGTACGATTTTTTTCTTACAATTTAGGCATAAATACTTTTGAATCGCAAGTCTGAAAAAGTGATTTTGATAGCGGATTCTCTATGCAAAAGCAAATAATAAACTAAGTACCAGGACTTTAGTCCCAGGACATTTCAGAGCTGAATATTTACATTCACATAGTAAATGGAAGGAGCAGTTCTGAATCAGAATATATGCAGTCGATTTTTAAGCATTTTTGGCCATTTCAGAAATACTTTTTAAATCATGATAATCATGATAGTAAGCCGTTAATAAAAAATGACAACCATCATATAAATTTATTCTCCTCGTTCAGCCTGTAAAACAATGAGGCTGTAGAAAACCAGGTTCAATTCTACAATTTTATTTGTTTTTTAAACAGATTTTACTATTTGGAAGATCGTGATTATATATCTATCATTCCCTTGTGTTGAAGTCACTCCCCATCGCCGTTAGAAAAACTTTGGTTTTAGCCCTGTCAGTGTAAATTTCACGTCTTAAAAACTCATCTGAGCTTTATTATGATGCTCTTTGAAAAAAATCGCTCAATTTGAGTAGGTAGCATTATGAGTCGCTAAACGCCTGTTTTCAAAGTAATTTTAAATAAATATGTATATCTTAAATTTTTATCCACACATTATGAACAAGCTCTGAACAGCATTCATGTTTCATAATGTCGTAAAACTTTGTCTTAATTATTAACTGGGCTTCAATAAAAACTTGGTGAGTCTTTGCCAAGACTTAACTCAAAACTTGGACTTAATATTTGAGTTGCGACGTGACCAACGCACTGATTTTGTTTTTTTTTGAAGATTTGCTTGTATATTGATCAGGGCTATAAAAGTGTAATGAATTAATACTTATTTATTTGATATCTAATTTACACAAGTACAAATCAAATTTAAAGTTTTTCACCCGTTTAATATATCAACTAAACAACGTTATAAAAATTGAAAGTTTTTGTTATTAAATCGAACAAGGTTATATAAAAACTTCTTATTTCAGTATTGATTTTCGGGAGTTTTTTCTGCATAGATAGATATATCTCATTACTCTTGCTGTTTGATTAGTCGATACATTTTCCAGTGTATCTTTCACACCTTTTCCCACTCGGACATCTTTCATCTCGGTCACATTCAGTGGGGACGGAGACGCGTTCATCATAGTAGCATTCGTTTTTGATCATGCTGCATGTGAACTTTTTATATTTGTCACAGTCAGTTAGTGAGTTACAATATTCGCCCGCCGTTTTGAATCCATAAGTGAGTCTTCTCTTCTCAGGCATCCATCTCGGATTGTATCGTCTGTAGAGGTACTCACTTTGGACCAACGCAACACACACCACAAGCATGATCAGTTTTGCCAGCATCTTGGAAGATTTCGTGACCCTGAAACACGTCATTATGAAAAATTGGGCCAATGGGTTTTTGTTTAGGTTTGAAAATAGGTTTGTGATTTAAGAATTTGCGATAGAACCAAGTAATAACCAAGTGTACGGAAATTTTACACACCTTGATACAAAAAATACTAAAATATGGTAAATCTAGCCCGCAAGATCTTGACAGGGCAGTTGTTATGAAAACATCAAGATAAGTGCAAACCTAAAAAGTCCTAGCTTGGGTATGAAGGAACAAGATATTGGCAAAATAACCAAGAAAGATTAATCATGGCATGGCAAGAAATGCCAAAAGTTATAATTATTAAAAAGAGCCTATGAACAAGATTTCACAAGCAAAGCACGAATTATCACGATTAATAAAATTTATAAAGAAATGTCGGATAATTCACCTCACTTTAGTTCATTAACCAAGATTTATGCCTACTTTTTCCGCACAGTGACATTTTTAAGCTATGTTCTGGATTATGTCAAGAGCTGTCAAGAATTGTCAAGATCATGCATGTCTTATCAAGTTGTATCAACTTTCGATTACCCGGGTAGGGCTCGTGATTTGGTTGAATTGTTTCCTTTTGCCTCGCGAACAAAATTTTTGTTTCCATTATCTTGTGTGAACAAACTGAAGGAATAACCTCCAGAATTGAAAGAAATCTTGAAGCCACCCCCACCCTACAGCTTGGTGGGAATATTAGTTTTTACGTTCCCAGGTGACGTACGATTTTTTTACTCAGAGTACCGCTATCACAACAAGGCAAAATTTGTAACTTGCCATCCAAAATTCTAAAGAACCAGATGACGATGAGCTATAAAAACACAATTATAAGTACTTATATTTTGCAGAGGTATATGATATCGTTTATTTGCGATACGTCAAAATTTATGTTGGTACTGGACATGTGAGCTATTATAGTTGAATTAATGGATAGCGCATATACTTAATCCCTTTTTGCCATGTACATCTGCAAATTAAAAATTGAATTGTCTTAAGTCTTATCTCTTATTAGGCTACACAAACCAGTGCAAAAAAGCGAAACTCTTTGTCCATATATGATAGCAAAAACGAACAGCCAAACACGAAACATGAATAATCCTTATTTTTTCAAGTGATGCTAAGTGACTTGAATGATATGGATTTACATATACATGTTTGACTCTTGGTTATATTCTTTAAATTTACATGTTTGAATTTTTTTTAAAAAAAAAAACAAGTTTTTTATTGGGGACAAGAAAGCTGTATCCAAATGCACTTACGATAAGATCAACTGTTGAGATCAACTGTTTACTCTATTGGTGTTTTAGTTAAATGAGAAAAGCGGTTGGGTGGCGGTTATTATAGCCCAATCACGTGACTCACAAGCCAACCAAGCTGAATTTAGCATTAATACTATACATGGCCATAAAGTTGATTTTTGTTGTAAAAACATTACTGGTTGTTAGATGTATGGGTGTGAGCTTTTAACATTTATTACTAACAAAGATATAAAATCAAAAATGAACTAAATTCTTGCAGGCAGAACGTAGTTGTTTATTTGTGTAGACTTCAGTGGCTCCATTGGCTGAACTGAATAAAACTCCGGTTCTGAAGATTTTATAGTGCTGGTCCAGAAAATCATTTATTCACAGGAGCTGTACGCATATTGGCCGACAGGGGGGCTTAGCCGACAAGAAAAAAAGGAGAAATGTAGCCACAGCTTAATTTTGACTGATCGACAAATATGAGTAATCAAAGTATCGTTAGTCCAACCACCATAAATTGTAAGCGGTGTGGCTAGAGGCTTAACTTTGCATATTCCGGTTTTCGGCTAAACGAGGCGGTCACCATTTATAACAATAAACATGCCATGCATAAACACGACACACCTCAATGAAAGGTGCGCGCATAGCTTAGATTGTTATTGTGTATTTAGCCTGAGGCTGCCAGTGAACTGCGAAGGCAGAACGCCTCTTCATATTTTTTGCTTATTGCAAGACAAAATACTGTTTTTGATCCTTGCATGACAACCGGGAAGTGATAAAAATCGTATGTGGCATTGTATGAAGAACCAGAAAAGTTGACAAAAAAACAAACAATTTGATCCTGTTTTTCAAAATTGGACATCTCTGATTTTAAAAAATATTTTCAAGCGTATCTCTGTTTCAAAATTGTCTCAATTTTTCTACAGCAACTGTTAACATATGAGTTAACGATATATTATCACCAAAACTCCACCAAAAACCAAAAAAAAATTTTGAAAAATTTTTATTATCAGTTTCTTTGATTATGCGAACTAAATCAAAATGTAACAACAAGCATAAGTTGACATTATAAATGAGAGTTAGACAAACACCCGCCAAACATCAAAATCAAATTCTAGCGACCCACCAATAAGTCTACCGCAAAAACAATTCAAAATAATTTCAGTGTAAAATTAGTAGTGTAAAAATTTCGAAAATGTTGAAACATGCTGAGCATGTCAGAAAAGCATGCAAAATGCATGTGAAAAGAATGCATTTTACTGTAACGACACGTTACCAGTTAAAACAGCTACATACATACTACATAGTGTGCATACTGCTACTTTCATTGATACTGTATATTTCGGGAACCGTCTGTGGCGCGTTTGGGGTGCGTTCGGGGTTCGTTCGGGGAGCGTTCGGGGTGCGTTCGCATAATTGTATAACCAGAGCAGGTATATTCTCGACCTTCCGGGTCACTTAACAGGTGTACTCACGATGTCCCGGGTCACTTTACAGGTGTATTTACGATGTCCCGGGTTACTTTACAGGTGTATTTACGATGTCTCGGGTCACTTTACAGTTGTATTCACGATATCCCGGGTCACTTTACAGGTGTATTCACCATATCCCGGATCACTTTACAGGTGTATTTACGATGTCCCGGGTTACTTTACAGGTGTATTTACGATGTCTCGGGTCATTTTACAGGTGTATTTACGATGTCTCGGGTCACTTTACAGGTGTATTCACGATATCCCGGGTCACTTTATAAGTGTATTTACGATGTCCCAGGTCACCTAACAGGTGTGTTTACGATGTCCTGGGTCACTTAAAAGGTGTATTCAAAGTGGGTGAACTAATTGTAGTGGTGCGGTGAATTAAGGTTGGGGGGGTGAATTAGGGTATTATTCTTTTTTCTACTTCCTTGAACTATTATTTTTGTCGCTTTACATTAGTTTACGGCTTGTTAAACGTTTTGCGTGTAATCTTGTAAGTTTTAGCGACCTAATGCTCCACTAAGAAATGACATTAAAATAATCGCAAGTTAAAAGTATTTTTGTACAAAAATCTTTTTTTCTTTGATATTGTTATATGGGAAGCAGTGGCGGCTATTTTCTGGCAATTTTTTCATTTTTAATTGCTCATCATTTGATTTGTGTTCTCATCATTATTACCCCTACTTGCAAAATATCTTGCCCGATGTTTGCCACTGAAAAATTTTGTTTTTTTTTGCATATGTTGTATTTGAAATTTGGCAATGTCTTTTCGATGCTGTAATTTACTTCTATTCGCACATTGCAAAATATTCTAATTTGCAAATTATGCTGCCATTTTGCAATTTTTCAATGTATTTACTTCTATTTGCCCATATTGTAATTTGCAAATGTTGTATTTGTCATTGTGTTTAATCTTTTCGATGTATTTTTTACTTCTTTTTAATCGTCTTTTCAATTAGCAAATGTTGTCAGCCTAAAATACATTGTTTTTAACTTTTAACAGTGCACTCGCTCGTGTGCGTGTGTGTGCCTCTTTGTGTGTGCATGTGTGCGTGTGTGTGTAAGTGTTTGTGTGCTTGTGTGTGTGTGCTTGTGTGCATGTGCATGTTCATGTTTGTGTTTGTGTGTGTGATGGGATATGCCTGTGGTGTGATGCAGAATGGTGTGAATATGCTTGTGGTGTGATGCAGAATGGTGTGAATGTGCCTGTGGTGTGATGCAGAATGGTGTGAATATACCTGTGGTGTGATGCAGAATGGTGTGAATATGGCTGTAGTGTGATGCAGAATGGTGTGAATATGCCTGTGCTGTGAGGCAGAATGGTGTGAATATGCCTCTGGTGTGATGCAGAACGGTGTGAATATGCCTGTTGTGTGATTCAGAATGTTGTAAATATGCCTGTGCTTTGACTGACAATCAGCGCTGAAACAGATTAAAAACAGTGTATTTTAGACTGACAATCAGAGCTGAAACAGGTTTCGAACAGAATGGTTTTAGGCTGACAAGAGGTAAAAAATAATGTTAATTAAGCTGATGATTGTTTGAAAATAGTATTGGACAGATCAAAATCAGGTTAAAAACGAAATACAAATTTTACGCTGAAAAATAGACTGATCAGTCTATACTTTGACATGAACATATTATGTACAAGTTTAAAAATGGCTATATACAGTCTATGGATTGTCACTGGTTCAGTAGTGCAATGCTCTGGATGGTCAGCCCGGGAACCGCTATCTCATAGAGAACATTGGAACTGCAAAGTATAGTCATGGTTGGGGACAAAGTTATCACCTCAGAAAATCTGAGAAATCGTTTCTTATCAATTCTAAACCGCTCAAACAAAGGACAGAGGAAAAAAAAGAATAAATCTTAAGATTATCAAACTGAGATACAATGGAGACAGAGATAAAGAGCAGAGCTGACTAATATACCAAAAATAAAACAGTAAAAAATTGAAATTAGAAAGTTAAACCCCTATACAGAAAAAAGTGGCAATCTAGCCAGACTTTTATGAATCATTTAAACGCAAGCAAAAAATTTTCGTAGATGAATTTTTAAAGTACAAAAACACAACACTTAATTTAAAAAAAAAACAATTTTAATTCGAAACCGACAGTCGGAATTCAAAACCCAAAATCTGTGACACCATATGTCAATGCAGGCTTTGGCATTGGAATCAATAAAATTGTTTTGAAACTATAACTTTTTATTGAAGAAAAATTGATATTACAGGACAAAGTGAGATATCTTGATATTTAGAGCACATATCTGGTGTCGTCTTTTCTTTATTGCAATAAACAAAAGACCATACCAAAGACATTCCACAATCAGAAACCAGAATTGGAGAAAAGTCAAGCCAACCAGAGGTTGCTGCACATTTCAAATTCTCAGCCGATTGGAAACTGCCCCATGAAATCAAAATAGAGGCATACACTTAATGTTTCATCCGCAAAATTACGCAAAGATAGTAAAGTTAGTAATTGAAAACGATTTATAGAAGATAGTGAAACAGAACACACGGCTCAAATTGAAACCATTATAGCACCATTGACTTTAAAACAGTGAAAAGTACAGTCAAACTTCAGTCCCTCAAGAGGCCTGCAGACCCGAAAAAAAAACAAAAGAAACTGGGCTCACCAATGCAAGAACAAGTCAGGACATCCAGCATTTCACAAATTAAACTTGTGTTCAGATGCAATAGATGCACATAGTGTTTCAAGCGCAATTCAGTCTGGTCAGAAGTCACTTCTGGATGGTTATGATCTGATCAGAGGTCATTTCCGCCTGGGATAGTCTGATCAGGGTTCACTTTCGAGCGCACTTCAGTATGATCAGTGACACGATCTTCATTTGCACTTGACGATGTGTAGAAAATGATCTGATCAGTAGCATTTTTGGCCAGAGTTCGGTCTGATCGGAGGCTGTTTCAAGTGCACAATCGTCTGGACAATGATCTGATTTCGGTCCGATCAGAGGTCATTTCTTTTTGACAAGGTCTGATCAAGGGCAACTTTGAACGCACTCCGAACGCACACGGTGTTTCGAGCGCACTTCAGTCTGATCAGTAGACACTTTGGTCTGGGATGGTCTGATTAGAGGTTAATTTCGTTTGGAACAGTCTGATCAGAGGTCACTTCCGGATGTCACCTCTACCTGGGAAGAGACAGCAACGGCCACAACAATTTTTGATCTCCGGGATCTAACACAACCAGACGGTGACAGCCGTGTATCAAAGAGGAGTCAAAAAGCCAATTCACCAGTCTAATGAATGGAGCAGCTTTGGACATTCGTATCCGACAAAATGAAAATGACTAAAAGTATTGAAAAGAGACGACAATAAAGATAACAAAACGCACAAACTTCGTTGAACCCGGATACTTCCAATATTTGAGAAACACGGTCTGAATCGTCCAAAGAGACAGTTAGCCGGCTGAAGTTTTTGAAATTATGATCTTTGTAGCATGGGAGAATTACCAGGCAGTTCACGCAACAAACTTTTCAAACAAGGATTGATCAATAACAAAAGCAATTACATAAAATCAATCAGAACAAGGGACGGCCCGCCAACAACCCAACTATATGGCGTGAAACTCTTATATGAACTTGTAAAGCAACCTCAAAATACTTTGCTGATAGGGTTTAGAACAATTGTTGATTGTGTGAACTTTATGAATCCTCCAGCGAGGTATGATGTATTCTGAAATCGTGTATTAAATTCAATGAATTGATTTAAGCACCGTATCAGAGCAAAAAACAGTCTACCGTCTGTACTCATTGCGGTCACATAAGGAGATGAGGAAAATTTTCAGAAAACTCATTTTTAGCCGATCAACAGGTTTTGCGTCGGAAGTATGTTTCGACGCAAAACATGTTTCGACACACTAAAAATCATTCATTTTGATAAAAAAAAGGGTCTGAAAGAAGTAGGCATTAAATTAAATTGACGTCAGAACAAAATTCTAAACACTATATTTCCTGAGTTAGAACAATAATCATCTGATTCAAATTGAAAGTAAAAAAATGACTAAAGTCGTTTTTTTTATTCTATCGAGATATCTGTATTTCTTTTTAGAACGTTATCAGAATAGCGTACATTTTCTTTACTTACAAATTTTGATGAAGATTGTCACTGTAATCTACTATGTTTTTCAGAAAACTTTAAAATCATAGAAATCTCTCTCCGTTTTTTTTTTCATTCCAAATTTTAATATATTTTCAAAGCAATCTACGTTTTTCGTATTTTTTTTCTTAATTTTTCTTCTTTATGTTTGACTGTTGGTTTTGTTCTTGTAACAATTGATACACTAATGGTTTTTGCTCCATTCATGTTATTGAAAAATTGTCAACTAAATGTTTTAAAATTCATAATTTTCTCCTGATTGGCATTTTTTTTGAAAAATTGTTACTCAAATTTCAATTATTTTATCTTTTTAACTCAGTCGTTCAAAACTTTCCAAGTCTTGAACTACAACAAGAAATTTATATTTATAACCTAAGTTTTCTATCAACCATCAATCAATATTTCTTGAGTTATAGATCAATTTTGGCACAAGCGAAGGCGGGTTAAACAACGCGGTATTCACTCCGGAGTATTTGTCAGCAAATTTAGAAGAAAACTGTAAAACTTCGAGAAAAAAATTACTGAGACCTTCTTTAACGCAAACTTTTATCATTTTATGATCTACCTAATCCACTATCTGTCTTTCAGAAAAATTGAAGTTATAAAAATTCTCTCTTTTTTTCATTCTAAATTTTTATATTTTTTCAAAGCAGACTGGCATAAAGCACTACGTTGTTCGTGTGTTGTTTTCTTGAATTTTCCTCTTTTTCTTTGACTGTTTGTTTTGTTCTTGGAAGAGTTGATACACTAATGGTTTTTGCTCCATTCATGTTATTGAAAAATTGTCAACTAAATGTCATTCAATTCATAATTTTCTGCTGATTGGCATTTTTTGTGGAAAATGTTTACTCAGGTTTCAGTTGTTTTATCTTTTCAACTCAGGCTTTCAAAACTTTTCAAGTCTTGAATTACACAAAGATTTTTATATTGGAAACCAAAGTTTTCTATCAACCATCAATCAACATGTTTTGTGTTATAGATCAGTTTTCGCAGAAGAGAAGCCGCGTTAAGCAAAGAGGTATTTACCTCGGCAAATTTGTCAACCAACTTTGAAGAAAGCTGTAAAACCTTTTAGAAAGTTTTGACTGACACCTTCTTTAGCGCAAATTTTTATCACTTTATGATAGATTTGATGATTTAGTTCAACTTTAGTTTCTCAAAATGAGACAACATTTTTTAAATATTGACACAAAAAGACATCTGAAAATTACGCATAAACCCCAATTAAACCCTGAACAACGCACAGAGTTTTTGATTAATTGTGAGCCTACCTTTGAAATTGGTTTCTGTCATGAAATTGTAAAAATTCGGATATGTATCAGTTCTTGTGTTACGGCATATCTAATTTGAGTAGAGAGTTCTGAAACGTAAGTGTTCTTGAGCAGTCACTGATAATTGAAACTAAGTAAATTCTATCCTCAATAACTCAGTTTTTAATCAGTCGGTTCCTTTTTAAGACACAAGTATCTTTAATTTAGATTTTAGATAAATTTCTTGAAAGTTTGTTTGGTATTCTACTCTTTTTCTTTTTGCAGGCATCACAAATTGTAAGTATCACAAAATGCTTTGTCTTTTACAAACATGCCTTTTCGATTTTTTATTAAAAAAATTTGACCAAAAACATCAACATTATAGTAGTACACATTGTTTTGTTTTCTAATATCAACTGAATGGGGTTATTTGACTACAGTTTGAATAAGGAAGCCTTAATTCTGGTCATACATAAGTACGGTTTTTTTCAGTTTTTGTCGATTGAAATCACGTTTTCTCTCTGTATTTGAAACAAACTGGTGTAAGATCTAAAGGTTTTTTTTGTTTAGGCTTAACTCTGAATAGTCATTATAAAATTCCTTCAAAGTTGTGTTTTTCCTCCAAATGCTGATAGGTCTGCAGCTTGCTCGCGAGCTTGTTTTTTTTTTTACCATTTTTACCATATTGTTGTGTCAGTTTTGATTTGCAGACCAGTCTCAACTGATTTTAAAGCAATTAATTGGCTATCTCCGCGACATTGTGTGTCCTACTCATCAAATCCCGATCTCTTTACTGCTTGAACTTTTATCCAAGTCCTTTTTTCTTGCATTGGAGTCATTTGGGCTCTTTTAACATTTTAAACGCACATTTGTTTTAAAAACGTGTTTTTTACATGCGTTTTTTCTAAAGTATCAAATAAAATTGTTCAATTAAAATATTTTGATTTCCAGTTATTCGAAATGCACCGTATTTTTAAACGTATACGTTTTTAACGTTTAACTCTTTTCATTTAGTGAAACTTCAGCAACAATAAGTTTATCTTCATGATATGATAAAGTTTCTTTTGAAAAAAAACTATCTAGCACGTCGTCTTCAAAGAATCATCATAGAAACTTACTTACATCGGTTCTTTCCAAGAAAATTCTTGCATTAGTTTTTTCAAAGAGCTATTTTTTGAATGATTAAATATCAAGGGGTTAGAATTGTATGAATTGTAAATTAATATTTTCGGTTCGAATTGTGAACTTTACTATTTAGCTTATCCTTGTGTTCTCATCTTCATAAACTTAGTAAACAAAATTATCGGTCAGATTCCTCGGAGAGTTGTTTGTGCACACTTATTTCCGATTGTCGCTGATTGATCCACTGTAATTCCAGAGAAAATACTCTTCTTCGCTGTGAAATAATGGGTAAGTTACCCAGTCTTAAAGCCAAATCAGTATCTGAACTGAGCAACCCGGTTATCAATCCTGTTTCTGAGCTAAAAATAGGTCATTTCCTACACTGAGCAGTCTAAATCATAGTCTTGTCTCACGTTCACGTCGAAAAAGATATTTACTACAGTTATATCTTAATTTCTAAAAGGTCTGAGTATAGTTCTACATTTGCGATCGCTGATTCCTATTCCACACACAAGGATGCTTGCATCCTGTGATAATACACAAAAATTGAATTTGAAATAGATATTTCAAAAAACGTATTTAACGGATTATGTAGCGAGAGCAGACAGAGCTCACAATATGCTTTGTCTTTTACAAACATGTCTTTTGATGATTTTCATTGATGTCATTGAAAAATATTGACCAAAAACATCAACATTACATAGTAGTACACGTTGTTTTGTTTTCTAATATCAACTGAATGGGTTATTTGACTACAGTTTGAATAAGGAAGCCCTAATTCTGGTCATACTTAAGTAAGGTCTTTTTTTCAGTTTTTGTCGATTGAAATCACGTTTTCTCTCTCAACAACTTTTCCTCATTTTTTCGTTTTGATCATATTTATTTGAAACAAACTGATGTAAGATCTAAAGGTTTTTTTGTTAAGGCTTAACTCTGAATAGTCATTAAAAAATTCCTTCAAAGTTGTGTTTTTCCTCCAAATGCTGATAGGTCTTCAGCTTGCTCGCGAGCTTGTTTTTTTTACCATTTTTTACCATATTGTTGTGTCAGTTTTGATTTGCAGACCAGTCTCAACTGATTTTAAAGCAATTAATTGGCTATCTCCGCGACATTGTGTGTCCTACTAATCAAATCCCGATCTCTTTACTGCTTGAACTTTTATCCAAGTCCTTTTTTCTTGCATTGGAGTCATTTGGGCTCTTTTAAAGTATTAAACGCACATTTGTTTTAAAAGCGTGTTTTTTACACGCATTTTTTCTAAAGTATCAAATAAAATTTTTCAATTAAAATATTTTGATTTCCAGTTATTCGAAATGCACCGTTGTTTTTCGAAACGTATACGTTTTCAACGTTTAACTCTTTTCATTTAGTGAAACTTCAGCAACAATAAGTTTATCTTCATGATATGATAAAGTTTCTTTAGAAAAAAAACTATCTGGCACGTCGTCTTCAAAGAATCATCATAGAAACTTACTCACATTGGTTCTTTCCAAGAAAATTCTTGCATTAGTTTTTTCAAAGGGCTATATTTTGAATGATTAAATATCAAGGGGTTAGAATTGTATGAATTGTAATTTAATATTTTCGGTTTGAATTGTGAACTTTACTTCGTAGCTTATCCTTGTGTTCTCATCTTCATAAACTTCTTAAACAGAATTATCGGTCAGATTCCTTGGAGAGTTTTTTGTGCACGCTTATTTGCGATTGTTGCTGATTGATCCACTGTAATTCCAGAGAAAATACTCTTCTTCGCTGTGAAATAATGGGTAAGTTACCCAGTCTTAATGCCAAATCAGTATCTGAACTGGGCAACCCGGTTATCAATCCTGTTTCTGAGCTACAATTAGGTCATTTCCTACACTGAGCAGTCTAAATCATAGTCTTGTCTCACGTGCAAAGAAAAAATTTTTTACTACAGTTATATCTTTATTTCTAATAGGTCTGAGTATAGTTCTACATTTGCAATCGCTAATTCTTATTCCACACACAAGGATGCTTGCATCCTGTGATAATTCACGAAAGTTGAATTTGAAATAGATATTTAAAAAACGTATTTAACGGATTATGTAGCGACAGCAGATAGAGCTCACTAAATGGCCAAGATTTGAAATGACTCCTAATCCTAAAGAATCTTTTGCCTAAATGTTTGCTAACTGTGAAGACCACAGAAAGAACTTAACAAACATAATTATTGACGAGACTGCAAATTGAATAGATTTAGAAGGAACTGACGTAGGACAAGTTTAATTTGTCAAATATACACAGAGCTAGGCTCTATCTAGTTTATGTTCGTTCCGATTCACTATAATTACTCTCTAAAGCATAACTTTAAGTTGCGACTAAACAATTCATCCAAAATATTGGCGTAAAATCAGACAGAAGAACTCATATAATAGCCGTTATTCACATCTAATACAGTGGTGACACCACTAGAGATCGGCGTTTGCTTATGACCTTGTTCATACCTTGTTCCGTAGTGGTCACAACAAGCTCTATTCCAAATCTTGATCAAGGTAATTCAAAACACACACTCTCGCAGACAACGCACAAGATTTATAGGTTTATAGTGGTCTTCAAAATACTTATAAAGAATGGAAGATGTTCAGAACCAGGTTTGTATCATCCCACCCATCATAGGTTGAAAAATAAATTCCTGGCTGTGATGACAGAAAAAAAACGAAAAAAGCCGCAAAATGCCTCTGTTCAGATTTGGCTCATGGACTGTAATGATTTTAAATCAAAAACTTTTGACAATTATAGTAATTATTATTACATTTGACAATTGTCGCCTTTTCCTCTAATATTAATTTAAACTTCATGCAAAGGTTTGTATCGATCGGCAAATGTGAACATAATAATGCTCCTTCCTCCTCTAATAATGCCTTCTCGTTTAAAAAATGCTTTCTGCATTTTTGTATATAATTTATTTTTTTGTTATTAAATAAAAAGTTTCTTTTCAAGAACCGCTTGGTTTTAAAAACTATGGGTCAGATTCTGTGGAGCGTTTTTGTAGACGCTAATCTTCGAGATCTGTTGATTGATACACTTTAATTCCAACAAACTTTAATGTTAGTTATCATTGCACAAAATGCACGTGAATACAAGAACTGTGTGCTAGAAAAGTTTTTGCGTTTTAGTTAAATATCTGGCAATAACTCCTCTGCCCATTGAAAAATGGTTGATTTTCGCAGAATTATTACACAGTTTTAAAGCCATGTCAATATCAAAACTAGGCATGGCTATAATCGGTCCTAATTCTGATCCATAATTAAGTCGTTTTCTACACTGAGCAATCTACTTCCTAGTTCTGTTTCCTCTGCAAGTCGAAAAAGATACTTATTATAGTCATATCCTTATTTCTAATGTAACTGAGTGATTTTTTACATCTGCAATTGCTCAATTGCTGACTCCTATTGCATGCATAAAGATGCTTGCATCATTTGATAAAACAATAAAATTAAATTTGAAATAGATATTTCAAAAAAACGTGTTTCACGCATTATGTAGCGACAACAAATAGAACTCATTGAAAGGCCAGGATATAAAAAGACTCCTAATCATAAAGACAAGAATCTATGCCCAACTGCATGCTAACTATGAAGACCCCAGAAAGAACTAAACAAAAATTTATTATTGGTAAGGATACAAATCATTAGCAAATGTGAGAACACAATAATGCTCCTTCCTACTCTAAAACTGTCCTCTCGTGCAGTGTAATCTAAGGTTATGCTATTTCAGCAAAAAGAGGACAAAACATAATTATTGAGCATCATGATTCACAGCAGAAATCTATACAATTCTGTATATGTTTTATTTTTGCTATTAAAATATAAAGTTTGCTTTAAAGTAGCGTTTGATATCAAAATTCCAATAAAATGAGCATGAAATTCTGACATGAATGGATTCAGTGCAATAAAACTTAAATATTTCTAGTTGTCAAAACAAGCTTATTTCGATTCTCGTTCAAGGTAAACTACAACACACACGCACGCAGACAACACACACGCACAAAATTTATTAGTTTAGAGTAGTCTTCAAAATACTTAAAAAGAATGGGAGATATTCAGAGCCACTTTCGTATCCTCTCAGCCCTCGTGGGCTGCATAAATAAAGTATTGGTTTTGACGACAGAAAAAAATACAAATACCTCGAAAGGCAATGGTCAAATTTTCTTCATGGACTGTAATGATTTTAAAACAAAAGTAATTCAAAAGTGACGCCTTTTCCTCTAACATTATTTGAAACTTCGTGCAAAGTCTTGATTTCATCGGCAAAATTGATTACAGTAAAGCTCTTTGTTCTAATAATAATGACTTCTGGTGCGGTGTAATCTAACGTTATGCTATTCCAGTAAAAAGAGGGCAAACAATAATTAGTGATCCCCAAGATTCACAAGTGAAATATTAGTTTTTTGGTATTAAATGAAACAGATTCATTTGAAGTATTGTTTGATTTCAAAATTGGAGAGCAATGGTTAAAAATATTTTACAAAAATGGACTCAGATCAATAAAGTTTAGTATATGCTAAGAATGGCAACACTATAAATGAAGTTTCAACTTTTCGAACCTGATATTTCATTTAGAAATTGTGTTTTATTTTTTATTTGTTTGATTTGTGATTTTTTCTTAGTAATTTATCCTTGTTTTCAAAGCTTCCTAGACCTACAAAACAAAACTATGAGTCAGATTCTGTGGAGCGTTTTATGTGGACGCTAATCTCCGAGATCTGTTGATTGATTCACTGTAATTCCAAGGAAAAAAATTTAGATAAATTACTCTAATTCGCTGTGAAATAATGGGTAATTTTTACAGTATGGTTACGCAGTTTTAAAGTCAAGTCAATATCAGAACTCGGCAAGTCTGTTTTCAATATTGTTTCTGAGCTGCGATTACGTCATTTTCTACACTAAGCAATCTAAGTCCTGGTTTTGTATCACCTGCAAGTCGAAAAAGATAATTACTACAGCTAAATCTTTATTTCTAATGGGACTGGGTTTTAGATTGCTGATTCTTATTTACATTTGCAATTGCTGATTCTTATTCCACACATATGGATGCTTGTATCCTGTGATAATACACAAAAATTGAATTTGAAATAGATATTTCAAAAAAATAACGTTTTCACGCGTTATGTAGCGACAACAAATAGAACTCATTGAATGGCCAGGTTATGAAATGATTCCTAATCATAAAGACAAGAATCTATGCCCAACTGCTTGCTAACTGTGAAGACCCCAGAAAGAACTTAACAAAAATTTATTATTGGTAAGGATACAAATTATTAGCAAATGTGAACACAATAATGCTCCTTCCTCCTCTAAAACTGTCTTCTCGTGCAGTGTAATCTAAGGTTATGATATTTCAGTGAAAAGAGTACAAAAAACAATTATTGAGGGTCATGATTCAGAGCAGAAATCTATACAGTTCTGTATAAGTTTTGTTTTTGTTATTAAATTATAAAGTTTGCTTTAAAGTAGCGTTTGACATCGAAATTCCAAACAATGAGTATGAAAATGAAATTTTGACATGAATGGACTAAGTTCAATAAAGTTTAATCAGCGCTATCATGGGCAACACTTTAAATAACGTTTTAACAACCAAACCAGACTTGACAGGATCGGCATTCACCTCTCGAATTTCATTTTCAACATTTTGTAGACCATTTTCGAGACGATTTTGTCGTGAGCTTAACTCAGAAACTGAATTTCGATTAGAAGACGCAGTGTTTTTGTTCTTCGCAGCTTGATCGTCAACAACATTCAAATCCTTTTGGGTCTGTTCTATTTTCGAGCGAAATTCATACAATTGACTTTTGATGCTTCTGAATTTGTCAAAGTTTGATCGATTCGTATTTTGGTTATCAGCAATGCTTGAATTTAAACGAACATCGATAGCGTTCACATTTTTACCAACGATGCTCACGTTTTTGAACAAAATTGTCAAATCGTTCTTAGATTTTTCGATGTCCTTCGAGTTCGCGTCAACTTTCGATTCGATAGAACTCATTCGTAGCGCACTTTGTTCATGCTTATCGTTATTTAGTTCAAACTTTTCGAGCAACTTTGAATGATTGTCAGACAGATTTTGAACCAGTAAATTTTGTTCCATCATTCTTGAATCCACGTTTTGCAATTTAAGATCCTGGCTTTTGTCGTGATTCGTCAAATTTGCAATTTTTTGCACCGATCTTGTTTGTTCTTGGTCATGCTTTGTTAATTCCAACTTGATTTCCACAATTTCGAATTGAATAAAAGCCATCCCGGCAAATGTAGCCATAAATGGAATCAACAGTAGGGCCCGGGAAAGTTTACGGAAATTGCATTTCAATTGTTTGTGTTTGGTGATTTGACGAGGAAAAGATGCCGATTCAATTTCGAGAACATTTGGAACTGTCAAACTTCGGTTTTCATTTGACACCGCAGCTCTGTTTATGTTGTTTATTTCATTGACGTGGTCGTAAACAGGTAAATAATCACTGGAAAATGTATCCTCGTCATCGGAATGTTTTGTTTTGCGTTCATTTCTTTGTTTCTGATTCGGAAATTCGACAAAATGCTCCGGAAACTCTTCTTTGGTTGCAATTGAGCTGTAGTGTGACTCCTCGTCCAGATCTTCATAAGTGTTTTGAACACTTTTCATAGCCTGTGTCATGTTGAAAACAAAATTGAAATTGCTTTTTTTTCTCTCTTCGTTATATTATTTAGTTTCTTCCAAAAGTAACCATGAAACAAGATGTATTTAATCAATTTTTCATTTGATTTTTGAAGAGACTTTTTTAAAATTTAAAGAACGACAATTTAATGTGGCTCAAGTTTCAAATTTAATTTCAGTTTTTTATAGTAGAAGCAAACAACGATAAAAATTAGTTTTGATAAACTCAAAAATTGAACTGTAAAACGTTATGAGAGAGCGCGGCGACAAATTTCAGAAATAAACAATTGAAAAGCAGGTGGTTTTTATATGCGCGATCATCAATTTTTAAAATTAGAAAATTCAACTGAAACTGACGTCATTTGAAACTCAAACTCAAACTGAGCTTTCAAATTTGATATGAACACAGTTAAATTAATGCTGAGAACAATTTTATGACACGGTTGAATTTCAGGATATTATCAGAAAGATGATAAACCGAGTTCAACTCTGTAGCCTTTATCTCTACAGATTTGGTCGCAAAATAGGTTTTAATAGGTATAGAGTGTCAAATTCAAAGGAGATAATAAATTTTGTAACCGAGTTAAACCGCTTTTGCCCTCCTTTTGATGAACCCTAAAACGAAAACAGTTAAGGTGTTCTATAATCTAATAGGAGCAGTTTGATTGGTTTTAGTTGACTTTCAGTATGGTGATCAACTCTGCGAACAAATTTTTAAGTTATAGCAATTTAAACCAGGTTTATATTTATGATACATTATGGTACCAAAAAGCTACCTACACCTAAGGAAATTTTAAAAAGCGCCACAGCCATCAAATAATACAAGATTTTGAAATCAAATCAGTTTTCTAGTGAAAATTTCTTACATTTTTCAGATTTTATAAACATAAATTACACGGTTTGTATAGTTTTTCACACAAGATTCTAACGACATCTGAGTCAATTTTCCGACACTTTTTCATCCAAAGTTTTTCCGAAAAACTAACTGTTTTCGGAATTTTTGCCTCAAAATGGCTTAATAATTTTCAGTTGGATTCATTTCGTGGCCATCTGCCGACCATTGTCGCTCAAAAAATTGTTGACGATCTTCAATGCGTTCACAGCAACCTCATCTTGTGTAAAAAAAGAGGTGGAAATGAAAATTTTCTTTAAATTTTTTCAAATTTCGGAGTAAAGTAAACCTTTAGCTTGTTTGAGCATCTCAAAAACAATTTGATTGAAAACTGCACCAAAAAATAAGTGATCGCATGTCCGAACTCGAATTTGTAGTGTTTTTGTCAAAACCTCTCGTTCTATGTATTCAAAGAAATCTCACAATTCCTTCGCTGGAGATGCCTTTAGCCTGTCACTTTCTTGGCATCGTTTGTATGCAAGCTGTTTGCTGGATCTTGATTTCAAACTGAGTTGCTTTTGTTTTTTGTCCTAGAAAATTTGACATTTCGAATCACAACAGCGTGGCAAACAATAAAAGAACAAAGCAGCTTAACCATCTTTCGGTATAAGCTGAATGAAAGAAAATGATTTCATGTTGAAAATTTCGAGATTTGACGCATTTGTTTTACTGGGCCCAGTAAATTTTTATCGCGCTATTAGACATCGCGTCCAGCGAATAATAAAAACTATTAAATTTTATTTGGCTCGCATTAAATGTAAAAGTTGACTAAATTCTGTATTCAGTCTACAAATTCTAAGAAAGCAATAAAATCAGTTGTCTAAAAACAGAGAATTTGAAGACAACGAGCAATAAACAACCCATGGTGAGGTGTGCGCTCGAAATCGTCCTGGTCCAGACCATTTCGAGCGCACACCTGACCTTTGTACGTTCGAAATTACAGGGTCTGGAAGATGGAATGGGCGCACTTGAGTCTGATCATAGGTGGATTTGACCATATGTGCTACCCGGAAGCGCTTTGAGAAACACTTTGACAAATTATTCGAAATATTGGCACCAGGAACGAAGACTCAGTCGACGGCAAGGACGTCGACCAGCTACGAACCCGGCCTTCGGGGGTCATTATACGCAATAGTAAAATTGCCAAACTTGATACGTCACAAGGGTGTTTGACTCCCATAGTCCAATGCGCAAATAGAGGACATGATGCACAAAATGGTTAGATAATTGAACATAATTAGAATCAGCATTCGAGCGATTTGTAAAAGAGGATGTCAAGAAAGTCTCTACTGAAACGTAGGACACAGGTGCAAGTTGACCCATCACGCCCAGCCCCAGGGAAGGTGTGATGTAATGCAGTCAGCGTGTATGCTACTTCCTTATTTTTACAGTTTTCAAGAACTACAAATCCCTCAAAAACCTGCTTTGTTTTCGCAAAAAATGCAGTTTATAAATTTGGAAGCGGACACAAATTTAATAACACCACATTTTTGTCATCATTGATGGGAACATGACAGTTACACAACGGCTACCTCAACAAAGTAATGTTGTAATATACTCCAGCTGCCATATTGCTTTATCTTAAGAGTTTACAAAATTCTCAAGTCTTTTGGCAGTTATCCAACTGTTTCTTATGTTGGATTGGACTTCAGTCTTGCTCTGGTGCTGCTTCTGTATGTACAGAAGCAGACAAAAAACAAAAATTCGCAATTGGTAAAAAAACAGACTTATGAAAAGAATAAAATTGGACCCATGAAAAGACCTTAACACGATTTTGTTGGTTATGGAAAGCCTAATGGTGGACCCAAGAAAAGACCGTAGCTGGACTTTTGATAGTTGCTGGACCGTGGAATTTTAGTGAAATTTGCCCCACCCCCTAATAGACTATTATAGTATTTCCATTAGTCGAGGTCTAGACTTGGTAGAATTTTTCTCAATTTAACATAAAAATATTTATGCCCGATTGGTCACAGAAACATCCTCAGTCGGGGCGGTTTTGTACACGAATACTCTTGGCATGAGGTTCAGGTAGGTTGCTGCGTTGAATATTAAATTTAACCTCTAGCGATTGCGTAACTTGGCCAACTCGACGGATACTGCTCGCATGCTTTCGTCAATCTTTTAATGCTACAGGGGATATTTCGGAATGTATCAACCAATGTGAGCTTTTAAGTAATTTGCAAAACTAATTTTGCACGATAATTTGCAAAATCTGATGGCAATCCCGAGGTGGATGTTGATGTTAATCCCCTGTACACTAATAATAGACATCAGATCGCTCTACTTAAATTAAGAGCCGGTGCAATGGAAAATTATCATTTACTGGACGATGATAATAGAAATGACTAGAAAAGACTTCACATACTTAGAGCCTCCGGAATCTTTCAGTGCAGCAGTTAGAAAACAAACTCAAGGAGACTCTGAACCCAAAATATGGATTCAATACCAACTCACCCGTCCTAAAATTTCGAATATGCTATTTACCGCTCTTATAGATTGTGGGGCCATTGTCAGTGTTTTACCAAAATCAACTCTACCGAGTATTGATTCTTCCCTTGGGTCTTTGAAGTCAACTGACATACATACCGCCTCAGTAAGCGGAGTGCCGCTTTGTTTTGTGGGAAAAACTCGTTTATTGTGTGAATGGTTTGAGGGTAGCGCATATTCTGTTGGAAGTTTCCATGTGGCTGTTGATATAATTGCCCTTTAATTCTTGGAATGGAAATGCTACATCAGCGAAAATGCAAACTCGATTTCTTTCAGAGTCAGGTAGAAATTTTTGAAGAAAGTCTTGAATGGATAAGTTTGTCCACTACTACGTCGCATTTTTGTCATGGCTGATGCGAACAAGACAGTTACGCTAAGGCTACCTGAAGTAATGAGGTTATAAACTCCAGCTGCCATATTCCTTTATCTTAGGAGTTGACAAAATTCTTAAGACTTTTGACAGTTATCCAACTGTTTCTTATGTTGGATTGGACTGCTCTGGTGTAAAGCTTTTCAGTCTTGCTCTGGTGTGCTTCTGTTTGTACAGAAGCAGAAAAAATATAAAATTTTGTAATTGATAAAAAAAAACAGATTTATGAAAAGAATAAAGTTGGACCCTTGAAAAGACCTTAATATGACTTGGTTGGTTATGGAAAGACTGATGGTGGACTCAAGAAAAGACCGTAGCTGGAATTTTGATAGTTGCTGGACCGTGTAATTTTAGTCAATTTTGCCCCACCTCTTAATAAACTATTATGGTAATTTCATTAGTCGAGGTCTAGACTTTGTTAGAGTTTTTCGCAATTATCATAAAACTTATATGCCCGATTGGTCACTGAAACTTCCTCAGTCGTGGCGGTTTTGTACACGAGTACCTTTGGCATGAAGATCAGGTATGTTGCTACGTTGAATATTGTATTTAACCTCTAGCGATTTTGTAACTTGTGCTAATGTGTAGTTATTATTCTTTATGGTGCATTAAGTTTTATGCGTGATTTTGCCTATTTATCTTTCCACACTTAAGCACAGGACGCTTTTTGATAGTCAAAGATAGGATACTGAAAAAAATTACGTGTCCTGCACTTTGATTACTGCAAGGCATGGTACTCTGGAGTTAAGAATGAGTTACAATTTAGATAATATAAAGTAAAAAGAAAAAAAATCACTCAACTTTTATGATTTGTTGATTTTTCTTAGATTGATCAAAAGTTTTACTTTGTAAAAAAAACGGGAAAGAATTTATTTTATATAGTTCAGACAACTTTGAAGCACTGAGATGGAAAAAAAGGCCAGATATGGAATTTTATCAAACCAAGATATAGGTGCGTCAAATATTTGCTTAGTTTTATCCTTAAATTTTAATGCTTCATTGCTTAATTTTTATTGCTTCATTGCCTGGTAGTTAAAAGTTCGTTGATCGATCTTATTAGTTCAATGCCTTCATTCAATGAAAAAGCAACGCGTTTTGGTAACAGATTACGGCAATTTTTCGAGGCGGAAAAAATCTCAAACTCAATAGTATGTAAAATTTCAAATCCGGATTCTCCTAAACTCAAACAAAACAATATAAGTGAACAATCTGTTTTTTTTTGCAAAAATTAAGTGCAGTGCACTTAGTAGTGGCTGGTTCGGAACCAAACGTGAAACGAACGAACGCCGCATGGCAAAAAGCCCAGCTCGACGGATACTGCTTGCATGCTTTTGCCGGAAACTTTTAATGCTACAGGGCATGTATCATTTTGGCATTTATCACACAATTTGAGCTTTTAAGTAATTGGCAAAACTATTTTTGCAGAGTAATATGCAAAATGTGATGAAAATCGCAAGATGGATGGTGACGGTAACCCCATGTACAGTAATAATAGACATCAGATTGATCAATTTAAGTTATGAGCCGTTGCAATGGAAAAATCTCAATTGCTGGACGAGGAAGATAGAAATGATTGAAAAAGCCTTCAGATACTTAGAGCCTCCAAAAAATTTCAGAGCAGCAGTTAGAAAACAAACTCAAGGAGACTCTGGACCCAAAATATGGATTCAATACCACCTCACTTTTCTTAAAATTTCGAATATGCTATTAACTCCTCTAATAGATTGTGGGGCCATTATAAGTGTTATCCGAGAGTCAACGCTAGCGAGTATAGATTCTTCCTTTGGGTGCTTGACATACCAGCCGCCTCCATAATTTTTTGGGATCAGGTAAACAAGGAAAGCGTTGAATGTATATGTTCGTACACTTCTAGGTCGAGTGAACCAGGCAGAAGTTCAGTTTACGTTGTTAATACGACAATGCTTCCTCAAAAAAGCAACGGTCTTGTTTTATGTAAGCCTATGTTGTAGCCAGTATTAATTCGAAGCCTACCTACGTTGCTGGTGTCTACCAGTTGTAACAGATTCATTGGCTTGGATCAGTCAGTAGAAAATCATAGTGAGATGAACTGATTGGCATCAGAAATTGCAACTGTAATTAAAGACAATAAGCTTTACAATTGTGTCTTGAATCGTACAAATGGCAGCATTACTTTGTACAGCAACCAAGAACTTGCAGCTTTAAGTGATGCACCTACGAATTGTACTGTTAGTTCTGTAAAACATTCTGATAAAGTTTTTCAGCCTTCCTTGGAGGCGACTTTTAGAGAAGAATTGCAAAAACTCAATAGTGAGCAGCGCCAGGCGGCGCAGGAACTACTTGAAAAGTATTCTCGTGTTTGCGCAGGAAAAATGGATTTTAGAAGATGTGATTTGCACAAACTTCAAAGCAATCTAGAAAAAGATACACAACCAAGCGTGGTTGCATATAGGGCAATGAAAGCAACAAAACTGAATGATCCAGAAGAGTTTATTGATAAACTACTGCCAAAAGACCTAATAGATCTGACTCATTTGGAACGGGAAGCCCCAACATTTTTAATTCCAAACAAAGACAGTAAATTTCGGTTTTCCAAAGACTATCGGATAATGAAAGCTCAGACTCTTAAGATATCATGGCCGTTGCCAAGGGTTCAAGATGTTCTGTGAAGCTTTCATGGTAGCTGTTACTTTTCATATCTGCTTCTAGCAATGGCTTTCCAACAGATAGAAATACAAGAAGAGGATGAACATCTAACTTCTTCTATAACTACATTTGGCCTGTACCAATAGAAATGAGTGCCTATGGGGCTGTGTAATTCGCCGGTGCTTCTCAAAGATTAATGGAACTTGTGAAAAGAGGATTAACAAAGAAAATCTTCTGGTGTATGTACATGATATCATTGGATATGGAAGGTCGTTTATTTAGCAAAATAGGCAAGTCTGAAGTTGTTGCTATCGAAGTGTATTTTTTTCAATATTCTATCCGCTTCCTGGGTCAGATTTTTTTCAAAGAAGGAATTCAAACCGATCCAATTTAAATAGCTGCTGTAGTTTCATGACCTGAACTTAAAACGGTGAAAAAGTAGCGAGAAATTTTTTGGATTAACATGATTCTACAATATCTGTTTTTACCAAATTTTGTGTACTCACACCCAAATTATGGATTCAATACCACCTAACTTTTCTTAAAATTTCGAATATGCTATTAACTCCTCTAATAGATTGTGGGACCATTATAAGTGTTATACGAGAATCAACGCTAGCGAGTATAGACTCTTCCTTTGGGTGCTTGACATACAAGCCGCCTCCATGAGCGGAGTGCCGCTTTAGTTTGTGCGAAAGACTCGTTTATTTTTTGAATTGTTAGACGGCAGCGCAAATCCTGATGGAAGTTTCCATGTGGCCGTTGATTGCACAGTATTTCCGCAAATTGAATTAATACGTTAGCGAAAATGGAAACTCGTTTTTTTTGGGGTCAGGTAAACAAGGAAAGCCTTGAATGTATATGTTCATACACTTCTACGTCAAGTGAACCAGGCAGAAGTTCAGTTTACGTTGTTGATACGACAATGCTTCCTCAAAAAAGCAACGGTCTTGTTTTATGCAAGCCTATGTTGTAGCCAGTTTTAATTCGAAACCTACCTACGTTGCTGGTGTCTACCAGTTGTAACAGATTCATTGGCTTGGATCAGTCAGTAGAAAAAAATAGTGAGATGAACTGATTGGCATTAGAAATTGCAACTGTAATTAAAGACAATAAGCTTTACAATTGTGTCTTGAATCGTACAAATGGCAGCATTACTTTGTACAGCAACCAAGAACTTGCAGCTTTAAGTGATGCACCTACGAATTGTACTGTTAGTTCTGTAAAACATTCTGATAAAGTTTTTCAGCCTTCCTTGGAGGCGACTTTTAGAGAAGAATCGCAAAAACTAAATAGTGAGCAGTGCCAGGCGGCGCAGGAACTACTTGAACAGTACTCCCGTGTTTGCACAGGAAAAATGGATTTTAGAAGATGTGATTTGCACAAACTTCAAATCAATCTAAAAAAAAGATAACCAACCAAGCGTGGTTGCATATAGGGCAATGAAAGCAACAAAACTGAATGCTCCAGAAGAGTTTGTTGATAAACTACTGCCAAAAGACCTAATAGAGCTGAATCTTTGGGAACGGGAAGCCGCAACAGTTTTAATTCCAAACAAAGACGGTAAATTTCGGTTTTTCATAGACTATCGGATAATGATTGCTCAGACTGTTAAGATATCATGGCCGTTGCCAAGGGTTCAAGATGTTCTAGGAAGCTTTCACGGTAGCTGTTACTTTCCATATCTGGGTCTAGCAATGGCTTTCCATCAGATAGAAATACAAGAAAAGGATCAACATCTAACTTCTTCTATAACTCCATTTGGCCTGTACCAATAGAAATGAATGCCTATGGGGCTGTGTAATTCGCCGGTGCTTCTCAAAGATTAATGGAACTTGTGAAAAGAGGATTAACATAAGAAAATCTTCTGGTGTATGTAGATGATATCATTGGATATGGAAGGTCGTTTAAGTAACACAACAGGCAAGTCTGAAGTTGTTGCTATCGAAGTGTATTTTTTTTCATTATTCTATCCGCTTCCTGGGTCAGATTATTTTGAAAGAAGGAATTCAAACCGATCCAATTTAAATACCTGCTGTAATTTCATGACCTGTACCTAAAACGGTGAAAAAGTAGCGAGAATTTTTTTTGGATTAACAGGATTCTACAATGACTGTTTTTACCAAGTTTTGTGTACTCACAATAGCACAACTTTTGTGTAACCTATTGTATAAAGAAAGAAAAGCGGTTCCATTGGAGAAAACATTGCGATAGTTCTTTTGAGTCTCTGAAAATAAATTGCTTATAATTTGGGTTTTCTAGTAAAATTTTACAGAAGAGTCTGCGTAACTACACTGCGAAAAAACGTTGTTCTACTTGTAAAAAAATCATCGCCCGGGGACGCAAATATGACATGCAGATGCTTTCTCGGGTGCGAACAACAAATCATAATATATATCAGCAGTTAGAATTGAGCACTCAACAAAGATTGGAGTTCCTTTTCCTAGGACACATGAAGACGATTACACTTTGGGAATGTTTCGTAACTGGTAAGTCTTTCGGAATTGTCCTTGCAGGTCAGAAATTTTTGTAGCCAACAGATTTGATAGATTATTGGGAACAATTTGAGTCCAAAACTATCATAGATGACTATATTTACCCCCAAATAGTTGACAGTGACGTTTCAGTACAAGTTGATAAATTTGTTTAAAGAAAATCTGAGTTTCAAAAATTTCAACTATGCCTCGTAATGACATAGCAGCGGGTTTCTTTTGCATCTCTAAGACCTTGCAACGTGTTCAGAAACGACTTCGTTGGCCTGATGTCGACGAATATGCTGAGACTTGGGCTTCTAGTTGCCATCAGTGTCAGTAACCGTAGGGTGCAGAAAAAACATCAGAAGCCGATGTTAAAATGGCCTGCCTCACAATCATGTTGTCATATGTCTTGCGGCAGCTTAGTTCTTTTGCCATGTATATAACTCCTTAATAGATGATCATGTTTCTCGATGGTTCGAGGCAATTCCATTCTAGTACGTAAAGTCTAGTTTTATCTGTGATGCTTGTACTGACGCATGAATAACCACGTTTGGTGTCCCAGAGTACATTCAGAGTGACAATGGTGTCTAATATACTTCGAAATTTTACAAAGACGTTTGTCACAAGCAGGGAGTTGAGCCGACTTAGTCCACCCCCTAGCATTCAAAAAGGAACGCTAAAGTTGAGGGAATCCAAGGTTTTACGATGGCTTACAAGTCAGCCAACTACATTTTAGAGTAGTTTTGTGCACTTTTGGGAATTGAGAGTGCTCATTCAATTTCTGTATCAAACCTCAACGGAATTTCGATGTAAGCAATCCGTGTCAAATTGGTTCATAATTCACAAAGTTTTGAGTATGCGCGCTCAATCGACAGGACTTAAAAACATAGGACTGATCCTTATGATATGACATAGAAAGTAGGCGATGTTAATTTCAACGTGCAAAATTTCGATAATAGTAAAAAGATCAGGACTGGTCAAGAACTGAAAGCTGGGGAAGAAACTTTTTTTCTTGATCATTTAGTAGCCAAATAAATCAAGAATTTGGATGATTGTGGTCGGAACATTATGTGCGTACGCACATTACAGAGCTTCCTTGTTTGAGTTGAAAACTCAATTTATAATCTCATTTTCTGCTCCCTTCTACTTATCGAGATTACTTCTACGATCTATTCCACAGATCTTAACACAAAAAAATTGTACGATTTGGCAGCTTTTTTGATACACTTTTATTTTTTCTCGCAGTACAAGCATACTCCAATGCTTGTTCTGCGAGAAAAAATTAAAATGTTTTAAATAAAAGCAGCCAAATCGTCCATTGATTTTGTGCTTAGACCTGTGATATAGAGCGTAAAAGTAATCCCGATAAGTAGAACGAATGTGTTAATTGCCAGTACTATCACTGAGCTCAATAAATTATCTTGGGCTTATTCCAGCAAAGTATTAGCAATTAGACTTCAGACTATTAAATAATAAAAATAGCCCCATTTCATGTCTGGATCGCTGCGCTTAGACTCGAAACGTTAGATGTAGCCCCAAATTTATTTATTATGTTCTTATCTACTTGATGTTCGATCTGATGGTTGTAGGAAGGAAACACTCAAACGAGATCAATGAAGAGGAAGCAGATTGCTTCAACGGGAGGACCATCAAAAACAAAAATTGCAGCTCTTTTTTAACAGTAGAAAAGCACAACTTGGGTGCTTTTTAGATCAATAATTTATGCTTCAGGTTTTGATTGCTCTTATCTTTTCTCAGGGTCAATATGTTTTCTCGAAAAAAATGTAAAAATTTTTCTCACATTTTCCGATGAAGAGAAAAATTAGTATTCGCCTCATTGTGGACTTGATCGCATGATTCATTCCACATAGTTCTAAAACGAAGCGGACAATAATAAGGAATTTATTGGCGCCAAATAGTCCCAGACGGCATCTTCTTTCTAGTTTGAACATCTTTCTAATTTAAACTTATTTCTGAATTCGTTTTTGTTAGTTTTCATATGAAAATTTAGAAAATCTTTAATAAAAGTACTGTATGTATTTCAAACTACAAACTTTTTCGGTAATTTTTACAAAGCCAGCATCAAGATTACAGAAGATTCCAGCTATAGACGAGTCAAACACTTTGTTACTTTCAACAACTGAGCTCGACCAAGCTGTTAAATTTTGTGCGTTCTTATTCAACTACTGTTTACTTTCTGAGAATCAAATCGCTAAGCCGCCATATTGAAAATTGAGTCTACGCACAAAATTGCTGTTAGGAATATAACTTGAATTATATTTGTCGCGTTGTCAGACTTTACTGGCGTACATATGTTTTGTATTAGACCTCGTTTTGTGTACTGATCATTTGATGTTATGTATCAAACCTGGGCGAATTTTAGAACCCGACTACGGATGGTCAACTATTTATAATGTCTTACTTTGTCAGGGTAAATTGTTAAAAACTTGCTGTATTGGCCACCGGTTTCGATTATTGGGTTAGCTTTCAGCTGATTTCTGTAATGTTTTCACAACAATCTTGATGATTTCTCAAAGCCTGAAAGAGTTTGGTTCAAGGAATCTTTTCTTTTATTCTTCGTACCAGTAAACTTTGAAATTGTTTTGGATTGAAAATAATTTCAGTTTAAAAATATTAACATGCGTGAAGACAATCTATCCTCCCGTAAGCAATTTTTTAAAAACCCCAATAGAAATTAGCTCAAAACATAACATAACATAACTTCACAATGTACTATCCCCTGTATGCTTTGGAATGGTGACATGATAGACTAATATATTTCAACAGAGTCAAGAAAGAGTATTTTGTAGTGTAGGCTAAAACATCTCACTAGGACAACAGGCTAATAATAAGATTTATGGAGAAACTGAAGTAATAATTATTTAACTGCTAATAACTAATAAGTCAAACCTTTACTTTTTTCTCTGCCACAAATGTCTTTGGCAAAACTGTGTCATTCCAGGACTTTCTTTATACAGTTTTCGTTGAGTAAAGAATTTCGAGGAAAACTGGTTACTTATACTTCGGGGAAAACTGGCTGCTCAATAAAACTAAACGTCTTTGGAGCTAACAGAATGAACGCAATTCTATGTCTTCAACTATAAAAATTATGTTCGAAGTTTTCCTTTAATTCCTGTGAAACTGAAATTGTTTTTCCTGCTCATCATTTTCAAGCTTATGGGAAAAAAGTCCATTAAAAATTAGTATAGTTTTAAAGTTGCAAGTAAAGTTTATAGTATGCCATTAGTTCACGTTTTTACAACCAAATTCTGCTTTTCGAATCTGGTACTGATTGGCGATTTTAAACCGCCCGGGTCGAGATCCAATGGTTAACTTGTAAGAACTTGCAAGTTTCTTGTAAAAGATGGTTAACTTGTAAGATTTTGCAAGTTTCTTGCAAAAGAGGGTTAACTTGTAAGAACTTGCAAGTCGAATGGTTAACTTGTAATAACTTGTAAGTAGAATGGTTAACTTGTAAGAACTTGCAAGGCGAATGGCTAACTTGTAAGTTTCTTGCAAGTTCGTTCCGGTCGAGCACAACTCTTATTGGTTAATTCAATATGAAATTCAGTCATTTACCGTAGAAAGCGCGTGGGAGTTAGTTGCTCAGTTTGGATAACATAATAAAATTCGACCTAAGTAGACAAAATGGTTACTTTTTGAATTTTATCAATTCAAGAGAGTTCCTTTTGCAATTCCATTAAAAAACTGTAGATCTCAATTAGCTTCATCGCGTTCTCAAAAATGTTCCCAAAATATTGACTTTGATTGAATTTTCAAATTCATATGTCAGTATTTTCTTAAAATAATTTAGTGGCCCTTCAGTTTTATACTTTTTTTTATAATTTATTCACACTTTTCCAGATTCGATTTTTTTCAAACATTCATTTACATTCATGTCTTGCAACATTTTATTTACGGTTTCGGGCGTATGTGTGTGTGTGTGTGTGTGTGTGTGTGTTTGTGTGTGTGTGTGTGTGTGCGTGTGTGTGTATGTTTGTATGTGCGTGTGTGTGTGAGAGAGAGAGAGAGCGTGTATGTGCGTGTGTGCGCGCGTGTGTGTGCGTGCGTGGTGTGTGTGTGTGTGTGTGTGTGTGTGTGTGTGTGTGTGTGGGTGTGTGTGTGTGTGTGCGAATGGTTAACTTGTAAGTAACTTGTAAGTCGAATGGTTAACTTGTAAGAGCCTTGTAAGTCGAATGGTTAACTTGTAAGAACTTGCAAGTCGAAGGGTTAACTTGTAAGAACTTGCAAGTTTTTGGAAGAAAAACTTGCAAGGCGATGCATCGCCTTGTAAGTTTCTGCCAGAAACTTGCAAGTTCTTACAAGATAACCATTCGGCCTCGACCCGGGCGTAAAGGCAAGCAAAGAAAGATGGGAGGCTGATTGATTTTATATTACATCAAGAAAAAAAGATATTTTGCGAATATTAGTACCCCGATAGGGGTCACAGACAATGTTTCTTTAACCCAAGACCCTTGTTTTTTAGCCAAATTTATTATAAGCTCGTTTCCCTGGTTCCCCTGAAACTCTTCATTAAACTCTTATAATTTTGAACTTTTTTTAATCTGTTGGCATAATTTTCTAAGATATTGACGCACAAATCTATTGGGGGAACGAAAACCAAAAATTTTGAAACATTTTTGGCTAACGATTGGGGTAGAGTTTGTAAAAATCGGATAAATGCACGCTCAGTTTTGCAGAACTATACAATGAAGCAACGAAATGCCAAATTGTGCGGGGTAAATGTGGTCATACTAACGCTTTTCTGTCTAGAGCTGAACAACCTTGCGAGAAATTAGCAAAGTTTGCTAAACAATATCAACTAATTCAAATAAATAAACCACCAATTAAATAAACCACCAATTTTGTAAAGCTGACAAAACCTTAACGTTTCAAAAATATGGGGGGACAATTTTTCTTTGTGTCCCACCCCGTTGCAGTCGGGCAGAAAAAAATGAATTGCAAAAAGTGTCCGCCCCCCGCCGTTAAGCTTCTAGTCAGCTTTTTAAACTAATTTCAGAAACAGTAGGTTATAAGAGATTCTCGAAATTTTTGGTATTTGGTTTGGTTAATGTCAGGTTTACTGTCATTTCAACATGCTAGTAAATATTTTGTAAAACTGGGTAGTATAAATACAAATGTTGCAATTATTTTAAGTGTATTTGAAGCATATTCAAATCTGGTTTTTATGTTTTTCCACGTTTTTCTTTTTTTTTCATAGTTTGGATTTGTTATTGTTTTTGCATTGGTTTGATTATTCGCACCACCCGATTTTCATCTTTCCTTTCAACAGGAGTAGGTGCTTTTAGTGTTGGAATTTTGTCTTTTGTCGGAAAGTCTTGTAATTGGTCTTCTGTGTATTTTTCTTTTGGTTAATATTGTACAATATGATTTAGGTTAATTTTAGTTCTTTCCTTGTTTCTGTACCGCGGTTTTTTCCCTTTTTGCAGTTATCAGTTATTTCGATATTCAATCAACGTGTCGTTGTTTAGTTATTAATGCAAAGGAATTTTTGTCTAAAGGTTTTGTTGTTCTGAATCTGTTATTCATTTCACCGATTAAGTTTTTTCTGTTCCGTAGTAATTTTGATATTGTTTTATATTTATTATTGAATTGTTTTTCTTTGTCTAAGAACTTTTTTTGCATATTTTCCCACTATTTGCAACTGTGCTGTTTTTGGTTGACTAAATTGTTTTTCCAAAAGCGTGTTTTTAGGTTGAGTTTTAATTGCACTAATCTTTGATTGGTTGCAATTTTCAAAAAGTCCTCGTTTTTGGATCCTGTTTTTGTTTGAGTGTTTTTAAAATTTTTTGTTCAACACTAATTCATATCATTACATACCAAGTTTGGTTTGGTATTGAGTATTGTATGTTTATGGGACAAATGTTGCTTTTCCTTACCAGTTTCTATGTTTTCCGACGATAAGTGCTCTGATAAATTTCATCTTTTTGGGACTTCTAATAGGACATCTGTTCACGGTGCATAAGTTGTACTTTGTTTTAATTTCAGTTCAATGTAGATACATAAATGTGTTAATTCTGTTTTCATTTATTCTTATCCGTTGTTTGGTCATATCATTTTCAGTAGTCGTATTTCATGAACCAATGATCGAATAGTTCGGTATATGCATAGTGTTCGTTATTTTTTGGAGCACTTATTTCGCTTTATAAAATGTGATTATGTAACTGTTTAATGCAGATGGTTGGTAGTTTGTCCTTTTGTGTCAATCATTATCATTTTGTTGAAATGTGTTTTCTTGTTGCAAGTCTGTTGCAAGGCTTTAAGGTTGTTGTTTACAGGAATATTGCATGCGATCTGCTTATAATTTCTTTATCCAATTCGTTATTTTCTTGAGAAAACTTGTCCATTATGTTCCGTTTTGTTTTGTTTCTGTGCCGGTGTGGCCTACAATATCGATACAGTGGTTGTTGTAAATTGCACATAACGCTAATTTTACTGGTAAACAAAGAATTGTTATTGATTTGTTATTGACATTTATGATTAATTGTCTGTATTCCGTTATTTTAATCAACTATTAGTTGTTTAATTTTTCTTAAATAGTCAAACAATCGTTTGTTTATTCTTTTTTCCATTGTTACTGAATGTTTATCATTATTGTGATTTTCCCCACATTTTAAGTTATGGTGGAATATGGCGTCTAATATCTGAATTGCTTTATTAGCTTTTCCAAAAATATTTGTTTTTTTTTGCGTCAAAAAAATGGTTTTTTATTTTGCAGTAGTTTGGTTTTTTGTGCGGCTGTAATTTGTTAGCTGTCTGAGATAACGATTGTTGTGTTGTTCTATACTTGTTCCTTTTTGGTTCTTTTATATGCCGTAATCGTCTTTTTCATTAATTCGAAATTTCTATTTTTTGTTAAATTTTCAAATTTTTTTTGTTTAATGTGATAATTCATCTTTTGTGTTACAGCAAGCACTATATTTGCATCCTGAGTTATTTTAGCATGATTGTTTTTCAAGAAGAACTTCAGGTTGTCCGGTATTTCCTCTGCTGGGTCTTTATTTTCTTGAATGAAACAATTGCATTAATGATTTTACTTAAAAGGTCTGGTAATGCTTGGTTTTTTCCTCTTTTCGAGCGTAGCTTTTTAGTCTATTGTAAAATTTGGTATGATGTTAATTATTCGTTTTATATTGTTCTCACATTCATAGGTCAGGCGGTAAAGAGCCGAGAATAGGTCTATGGAATTAGTTTGATACACTTCTGTGTGATAAGTTTTTTAACCTTGTGTTTTGGCACAAAAAATCTTTGGTTCATTATTGGTTATTATTTTATGGTTTTTTCTTAGTAAGGTAAATATCAACAAAATATTCATTGTGAATAGATAGGCCTTTTATGCCTGTAAATGAGAAATTATATATTTTTTAATTGGCTCAAGTTTTGTAATGATCCGCACATCATTTATGAACCGTTTGATTTTTCCTGTTCGCCTGAATATTGGCATTGGGAATGTCAAAGATTTGTGTTGATGTGGTACGAATTGAATTGTTTCTTTTTTTTGTATATAGGATAGGTTCTGGAATAGTTTTGCTATTCCCTCGTCGAAATTGTGAAAGATCTTGTGTCCTTGTCTAGAATTGTATTCCAGCTGGTTGTTATATTGTTTGCATTCAATTTGATGGTTTCTATATTGGTGTTCTAAGGTTGTTATGGTTGTATTTGGTTACGTAGGAACAAACTGAATGTTTGCTGTGGTTTATGTCAATTTTTTCTTAATTGTCTGGTATTAAAGCAAGTTGTACCTAAGGGTTGTCTCATTGTATTGTTAGCAGCGGTCAAAATTAAAAAAAACTAGTTAACTCTAACAATGGGTTATTTTATTTCATTTCATTCAAAGTATCTTCGTTTAAGAGGTTTAACGTAACTCCCGAGTCTAATAGGCAATCAATTTCTAATTTTGATTTGTGGTGTGTAAAATTGGTTTCTGATTTGGTATATTCATACATTGGTAGTATCCATATTGGGTTATGTTCATAAGTAATGCTTTTTACGTTTCACGTGTCGCTATTGTTGTAGAACTTTTCAACAATTTTATGAGTTTCATGTGATGACTCTAATATTTGGTCATTTTTGATTGATGCCTTTTGAATTATCGTAGTTATCTGTTTTTTTTCCACATTGTTAGTTCTACCTTTGTTTTGATTATCACTTCGTTGGTTATATTTGATACTGTTGAATACTACTCTTTCTGCTTCTAGGGGGATTCTGTATGAGTTTCCAGTGTTATGATTTCTGCTCGGTAGTCAGTCCTGTTTCTGTTCTTGTAGCAGAGTCTGCTGTTTTCTCTGTTACTACTGTATCTGCTTTTGTATCTTTTGTCCTTGCTTTTATTAATACTGTAATTATTATCAATAATATTATTTTATTATTATTATTATTATTATTATTATTATTAATACGGTTGTAATTATTGTTACTATTATTATATCCCAAGTTTTTTTAGAGATAGGTGTTTTTGCAAAGAGGAACTTTGAGTTTTCCGGCATTTCCACCGTTGGGTCTTTTTTAATGAAATGCTCTGCATCAATGTTTCTAATTAAGAGGTCTGTAAGTGCTAGGTTCTTTCCTCTTTCCGAGCGTAGCTTTTTGTTCTATTGTATCATTTGGTATAATATTGAATAATCGTGTTATATCGTTCTCTCGTTCATAGGTGAAGCGGTAAAGGGCTGAGAATAGGTCTATGTAATTTTTATTTCGTTTGATACAACCCTATGTGACGAATTTTGAACCTTGTGTTTTGGTTAAAAAGTTAATAGTTCATTTTTTTGAGTTCGCTATTTTAATTTTTTTTAATTAGGTAAATATCAACAAAATATTCGTTTGAATAGATATTTCATTTATGTCTGTAAAAAAACAACTATGGTTTTTTTAAATTGGTGACAGGAAATGTAGTGATCTGCACATTTTTGTTATATGGTTTGATTTTTACCAATCGCTTGAATTTTGGCATTGGGAATATCAAAGATTTGTGTTGATATGGTCCAAATTAAATTGGATTTTTTTACACGGGATAGATTTTGGAAAAGTATTGTTATTCCTTCGTGGAATTTGCGAAAGATGTTATGTCATTTTCTAGAATTGTGTTCGAGTTGATTGTTATTTTGCTTACATTCAAATTGACGATTTCAATATAATTTTTGAAGAGTAGTGTTCCAAGATTGTTATGGTTACATTGGGCTACGTAGAAACCAATTTTGAATGCTTGCTGTGGTTTATGTCAGTTAGTGTTGTTCTATATGTCATTAAATCTCAAGCTGTACCTAATGGTTGGCTGTTTGTTTTTCTTAGCAGCGGTCATTTTTTTTGAAAACTATGTTAATTCTGGCGATGGGTTGTTAATTCGTTGCAAACTTCTTCGTTTATGTCTAATGTAACTCCCGAGTCTAACGGGTAATCAATTTCTAATTTGTTTAGTGGTTTGTAAAATCCGTTTCCTATTTGGCACATTGCTACACTGGTAGTATCCATATTGGTTTTATTACTGAGCATTGATTTTAGCTTTTCTTGTATCGTTAGCGTTGGATAATCGTTCAAGAATTTGGTGATCTTCAACTGATGATTCTGATGATTGGTCTTTTTTTATCGATGCCGTATGTCCGCAAAACGTTTTGTCTCTTGGTTTTGCTGTGGTTCTCTGTGTTGCCTTGAGGTATCATCTTTTTGTATGTCCGTGTGAGCTGCAATAGTTAAAAAACAAAGCAAATTTTGGTCTGCCTTTAATTTTTATCGTTCATTTGTGTTATTGATTAGTACATTAGATACGGCGTTAACAAACTGTTCTACATTATTCTGGTTTTAAAAGTGGTTCTATTTGTGGTGCTAGTGCTCTAAGGAATTCGTTTGTCTGTTTCCGAAATTGTTGCAATACTATATTTGCTTGTTTTTTTTCCGAGTCAAACATATCTGACAATCACTTACAGAAATTTCCCCAATATTATTTAATTACACTCGGTAGTGTGGAATACTAATTTTCAACAGGTCCCTGTAAGGTGTGTTGGATAAATGCTGCGCGTTTTACATTGCTGGTTTTACTGGTTCTATTCAAGTACTTAATACCGGAGCTGCTACAATGCTATTTAGATATTCCTCAAAATTGTATCCATGGCTGTTCTTTCAAAAAGTCTAATGGCAGTTGGAACTGAGACACTGCTATATGTCTTCCCTGGTCGAGACCGACTGGTTAATTTGTAAGAACTTGCAAGTTGTCTTGAAAAAGATGGTTAACTTGTAAGAACTTGCAAGTCGAATGGTTAACTTGTAAGAACTTGTAAGTCGAATGGCTAACTTGTAAGTTTCTTGCAAGTTCGTTCCGGTCGAGCACAACTCTTATTGGTTAATTCAATTTAACATTCAGTCATTTACCGTAGAAAGCGCGTGGGAGTTAGTTGCTCTGTTTGGATAACATAATACAATTTGCCCTAAGCAGACAAAATGATATTATCAATTCAAGGGAGTTCTTTTTGCAATTCCATTAAAAACTGTAGATCTTAATTAGCTTCCTCACGATCGGTCTTTTAAAAATGTTCCCAAAATATTGACTTTGATTGAGATTTCAAATTCATATGTGAGCATTTTCTCGAAATAATTTAGTGGTCCTACTTTTATACCCTTTTTTATAATTTAGTTCACACTTTTCCAGATTCTTTATTTTCCAAACATCCGTATACATTCATGTCTTGCAACGTTTTATTTACGGTTTAGTGCGTATGTGCGTGTATGTGTGTGCGTGCGTCTGTGTGTATGTGTGTGTATGTGCGTTTTTATGTGTGCGTGAATGTGTGTGTGTGCGCGCGGTTGTGTGCATGCGTGGTGTGTGTGTGTGTGTGTAGGTCGAATGGTTGAATGGTTAACTTGTAAGTCGAATGGTTAACTTGTAAGAACTTGTAAATCGAATGGTTAACTTGTAAGAACTTGTAAATCGAATGGTTAACTTGTAAGAACTTGCAAGTCGAATGCTTAACTTGTAAGAACTTGCAAGTTTTTGGAAGAAAACTTGTAAGAACTTGGAAGTTTTTGGAAGAAAAACTTGCAAGGTGATGCATCGCCTTGTAAATTTCTGCCAGTAACTTGCAAGTTCTTACTAGATAACCATTCGGCCTCCACCCGGGTTTTCTACTGATGTATGTTCTTCGTAAATGGAATGCTATTTGACACTAACTGTTTACAAAATAGAAATCGTGGACGAAATGCGGTATATCACGTTAATCGAATTGTACATTTCTATCAGTATCCGTTTGTAGATTGTTTCTCCTCGTGGGTCCTAATTCTTTTTCCCTAGTTGTTAACGTTTGGTTTTGAATATCTCTTGGATTAATATTTGGGTTAAATATAACGATATTTCTTCGTTTGTTTTTTCTGTCTCCATAGTTTTCATAGATCTCTTACTGTTCCATCTAATTTCTCCAAAACTTCTATTTTTTCTGCTTGTTGTCTCTATGCAAATTTTATTTCCAGGTCAATTATCACCCCTATTTGTAGGGTTCGAAACTTTTTGCAGACACATTTTCTTGAATGTCGGCTAGTTTGTTTGCAATTAGTTCTGTTTCATTATTTCAATCTTCTTGATTGTTTTCAGCTGTATTAAATGGATTAATAATGTTATTGCCAATCTCTGTGTATTGTTGTTGATTATTTATGCTAAAGTTCTCTGTGTATCCCTACGTTCACGGTACGTGATGTATTAATGGTGGTAGTGAGTTATCCAGGCCCGATTCATTCTCATCCTGGTCGTATAAGTATGTTATATACTCATAGTTTGTTTTTACTTCTATCAATTTTGATGATATCTTAATTTTCTCGTCTTTAATAATTTATGCAGCCGAGACTCATTATCATGGCGATAGCAAAATAAACTGATGTGTATTTTTCTTCCCAAACTGGTGTTAATTCTGAAGATAATTGTTTGATTTCATTTTGGTAATCTCATCGTTTTTCGATTATATTGAAATATAATTGAAGGAATTGGTTTGTAAATTCTGAAAGCATGTTTGTAATATCGTTAGCCTCTGCTGGAGGTAGATAGTTTTTTAATTTTTTTTAATTCGCTTTGCCATTTTTTTTAGGTATTCAGGACATTTCAAAATTTATTACGTACGGTTTGTATTTGTTTTTTTATTTCCTGCTAGGTACTTCGTGGTGTCTTTTTGAGTTTGTACGATGTTGTGGTTATCGCAATTATTTAGTTTTGTCTTGTTAAAACTCATAATTTGTAAGAAAAATTTTCAGCAAATTTTGTAAAATTACATCATTATTGAAGTTATAGAATGTTTTGATCTTTCCGTTTTCGTCTGTTAAGGAAAATATGTTATGTTTATTCTGTTGATCTCTTTCTAAGATGGTTAATGGCAAGTAATGCGTAAGATGGTTTCTTTGAATCGTTATTGGTGTTATATGTTTAATTATTTTAAATAAATTCAATTTTAGGTTTATGGAGATGTACTTTACTAATTGGTAACTTTCGTCATCACAGTGAGGTCCTAAAGCAAATAATGTTAATGTTGTCTCATTTTCCATGTTTAATTGGTTTTTTTGGTAATATCATCTCATTGCCTCGGGTTATTGGTATACTTTTGTGAAATTAAAAAATTGATTTGTAGGAGTTTTCAGTTTACAACCAACACTGGTCTCACAAGCTAAGACATGATCTAGGGCTTATTTTCTTGGTAAATTAAGGAAGGTCTTATCAGCGTCTCAGTAGTTCAGGTTCTTATTTAGTTTTAGGTCTCAGAAGTTCAGGTCTTATCGGCGACTAGTTAAGGTTCTAATTTTTTAGTCTATCCCTCTGTAACGGCTGCTCTCCTTGTGTTTCACAAAGAAAGTTTTACACCGCCCAGTTCGTTCGGAGTGGTTACAAAATCTGTCCGGATACTTCGTTTATGCAGTTCGCTTTTGTAACTGTATATCCGATCTGCTGTACTTACCGTTGCATTAACTATTTTAGTTCGTAACTATTCGCTGATCTTAGTTTTTTTAACTATCAATTTGAACTGGATTGCTACAGATCACACAATACGGGATCTCTTTATGTATACCAGTTCAATCCGATAGAAAAAACAAATCGAAGACAGCGAATAGTTACGAACTAAAATAGTTAATGCAACGGTAAGTACAGCAGATCGGATATACAGTTACAAAAGCGAACTGCATAAACGAAGTATCCGGACAGATTTTGTAACCACTCAGAACGAACCGGGCGGTGTAAAATTTTCTTTGTAAAACACAAGGAGAGCAGCCGTTACATTTGGTCCGCCAACCCGTACAGTGGAATAAACTGCTGTCCAACCCAACAGTCGAAGTGACGAAGTCATCGACGAACGAGAACAAAACTCAACAGGAAATTCAACGACGCAAAGCAATTAGCAAAGTGCATTAGAAGTCGAATAGCAAGGCTTAATTGAAGCAAATAAACAAAAGGTACTGTAGAGATTCAAGCTGCAGTCCCAAAGTACAAACGCAGTGACTCCGTCACAGAGTCAAGACATTTTGCAGAGACAGATTAGCAACTCCAAAAAACAAATCGAAGCAGAATTTCAGGAGGGCCAGGAACTAATCAGAAACAACGATAGATCAAGCGAATCAAGACCATCTATAAACAGGTGCTGAAACTTGACGACTCTCTTTGCAATCTTAACCGAAAGCGAGCAAATTTTCTTCGTGATTCTGAATTGTTTGAACGTTACGAAGCCGAATGACTAAATTTCTTACAAAAATTAAACGCAGACTGGTTACCATACATTCACGGAGAAACAAACATGACGGATCAACAGAATCAAACCGCACAATTAAAAAGCGATGCAGAACCAACTGCCGCTAAGTCTTCACAATTTGTTGTAGGAGTTTCTCAACAAACTGCTGAAAATGGAAACCCAAACAAAGACAACAATTCAAAGGCCTCCTCTGATAAACGAGCTAAAAAAGCAGAAAAGCTTGCGGCCCTAGAGAAAGACTTTGCATCAGATTTGAAGTTGAAGAAAATTGAATTCGAATTGAAAAGGAAGGATTTTGAAATGGAGATGCAACTTTTTGAAGAAGAAGGAGCACTGAAACTGGAATACGAGAAAGAAGCTCTTGACGCAAGAGCACCAGAATCTGATGACAGTGCAACGCCTAGTATTCGAAGTAGATCACCATTCAACTGGAAAACCCCGAAGGATAAAGATGTTTCCGGTTGGCTCGCTAACTCGGATAAATTCTCCAACTTGCACAATCATAGTTTCGAGCGTGCAAAAACCAGGATCGACAACAATTATCCCAGGGTAAGCTTCAATCGCGAAGGTGTACTTAAATCACGGTCACCAAGTGGAGAGCGTGCCAGCACAGCCCGGGAACAAGACAAATTTAAGCGTAATAAACCAAGCAGTAGTAGTCAGCTGCCTAAGTTGAAGTTGAGTTCGTTCGACGGAAACCCCCTAAAGTGGCCGGAGTGGTCGAATATGTTCAAAGCAACGGTTCACCATCGCGATTTACCCGACTCAAAGAAAATGAGCCACTTGAAAACTTTGTTGACAGGTAAAGCAAATTCAGCTATATCATGAATGGGCTATTCGGGAGAATTCTACGCTCAAGCGTGGGAACTCCTTGGACGGAAGTTTGGGCGACGTTACCTAATTGTCGACGCTCATCTTAACATGTTGCGCAAACAACAATCAATCCGAATGCACGACTTAACGGCTATAAATAATTACTCAATAACAATCAGCAACCTAGTTCATGTACTGAAGCAATATAACTATGAAGGCGATCTGCAATCAAGTTCAACAGTGCAAGTTGCAATTGAAAAACTGCCCCAAGCTTGAAAGAAAGATAGACCCGATCTCACTCTCCTTGAAAAATGGTTAACTCGAATGGCTTTTGTTCATGAAGGAATGCCATCAACCAAGAGCGAACGAAAGGGACCAAACGCTAACAAGGAAAAACGATTCTCAAAATCATCAAATATTAGTGCGAGTTCGAATGCGAACGAAACGAAGCAAATGCAAAACAACAACTGCCCACTAGCGGATGGCACTCATAAAATATGGAACTGTCCAATATTTAAAAATATGAAAGTCACCGATCGCTATGCAGCAGTGAGAAAAGAACGTTTATGTTATGGATGTTTGGGGAAAAGGCATGCAATCAAAGATTGTAAAGTCCACCCGCGCGGTATAAATGGATGCACCAAAAAGCACAACAGACTGCTACACTCAGAAAACCAAATGGACGAGGGTAGTCACGCAGTTAATGTAAGTGCAGCAACAATCAACCAGAGTAACCAAGTTACTAGTTTTCTTCAAATAGTTCCTGTATTGGTTCAGAGTGGTGGTAACAGGCTGACTACCTATGCTTTCCTCGATAGTGGGTCAACAGTTTCATTCATCGATCAAAGTGTCAAGAATCAACTACAAGCCAAAGGCACGGACGTTGGACATAGCTGGCATACATGGGACGCAAGATTTGAGGACAGAGAAGGTTCCTATCACAATAAAGGGACTAAATTCAAAAGTGCATTCAGTTGAAGCGTTTGCACACCCATCAATCTCGTTGGGAAACGCAACATATGATTACAAGGAACTGAAGAACAACTTCAGACACCTGAATGTTCTCACAAACAGAAGATTCAACCTGATGGAAGAAGGCATCATACTTGGACAAGATGCCTACGAAAATCAAAGTCCATTGAACTATAAGATTGGTGCACGAAGTGAGCCTTTCGCCGTCTTAACTGAATTAGGATGGGTAGTCAGTGGTCCCATAACAGGCAAGAAAAGTCAAAATGTTTGTCATTTTGCCTTCACAGAAGATGTGAAAGTGGCAGAAAATATCCAATCATGGTGGGACATAGAAACCTATGCTTCCAAAATAAATGTTGTAAGTCAATCAAAGAAAGAGCTGCAAGCTCAGAAATTTCTAGAGAGCACGACAAAGTTTACCGGCGAGCGGTACGAAGTGGGCATGCTCTGGAGTGAACCAGAACCCAATCTCCCAAACAACTACGGCTCAGCCCTTGGTCAGCTCTACTCACTGGAACGAAGATTCCAACGAGACCCAAATTTAAAAGAATTGTATCAGCAGTCAATTGATACAGATGTTAAAAAAGGATTTGTGAAGATCCTTGGCAAATCGGAAGTCAAAGGCACTTTCGGAAAGGAATGGTATTTACCACACCATCCAGTACTAAACCCCAACAAACCGGGTAAAGTTCGCCGTGTTTGCAACGCTGCAGCAAAATACAAGGATGTATGTCTAAATCACAAGTTGTTAGCCGGACCCGATCTACTACACGGATTGATCGGAACAATATTCAGATTTCGAGAAGGACCAATTGTCCTAACCGCAGATATTGAATCAATGTTTTTGCAAGTGCAAGTTCCCGAACGGGATAAAAGCTGCTTGAGATTCCTGTGGTGACCAACAATGAACGAAGCTGTGCAAATTTACGAGTATCAACGTCATGTTTTCGGATCAAAGAGTTCACCAACATGTGCCAACTACGCTTTGAAGCGAGTAGCGATCGATAACGAGGACGAGTTCCCAATTGCAGCTAAAACAATCCAAAACAACTTCTACATAGATGATTTCATCAAGTCAGTTGGAACACCTGAAGAAGCAATCAAGGTTTTTGAACAACTGCAACCCCTTCTCTCAAAACATGGATTTGAACTGAAGAAGTGGATCACCAACAGCGACGTGGTAACCAACGCAATCCCAGAGGACTTAAGATCAGTCAGCAAAACAAACCAGGTTGAAGTAGAACCCAGCCAGGAAGGGTCATCGGTGCTTGGGCTTCAGTGGACGATTACCGATGATAGTCTACAGGTTTGTAGAGGTACAAGCAAAGAAGTTGAGACCCCAATCACCCAAAGGAAGATCTTATCTCTAGTTTCTTCAGTGTTTGATCCTCTTTGACTGTTTGCACCATTCAGTGTCCATATGAGACGACTCCTGAAGAGCATCTGGAGCAAAAACGGACAACATTGGGACAACTCAGTAGAACTTAACGAAGAAGAAGAGTTTCTGAAGTAGAAGGCGCAGCTTCCAGAAGTAGCAGAAACCAGCATTGATAGAAGATACTTCAGCACAGCCAAGGACAAATGGGAACTTCATGTGTTTGCCGACGCATCTGAAGATACAATGTGCGCAGTGGCATACCTACGTTCAAAGCCCAAAGAATACTCAGCAGACTTAGCATTTGTAATCGGAAAGTGCCGAGTCGCACCGATGCGACACCTTTCCATACCACGCTTGGAACTACAAGCAGCAGTGATGGCGGTGAGACTTAAAGAACAGATAGTGAAGGAACATGAATCGAAGATTCAGAGTTGCAACTTTTGGTCAGACTCCACTACTGTTCTGCAATGGATTCATAGCTCCCACCGTAAGCAACAGGTGTTTGTTGCAAACAGAGTGGCTGAGATTTTGGACACAACTAATGTTTCACAGTGGAATCATGTGAGTGGTATTAATAATCCAGCTGCCATCGGGACACGAGCAATCAATGTTGACGAACTTAAGAGAAGTGAATGGCTCACAGGGCCGGCCTGGTTGAAGCAACGAAAGAACGAAGGGCCTGAACAGTTGAATTTAACATTTGCTTCAGACGAACAAAACGATGAAATGGTCTTCTCAGCTAAGGTTGAAGAGAAGAAGCCGATGATTCAGTGGGAACGATTTAGCAATTTCAATCGACTAGTAAAAACAATTGCATACGTACAGCGCGTATTTATAAAACACAAACCGGCAACAAAAACACTAAGTGTTGAAGAAAGAGAGGGTGCACAAGCAAGCATCTTCAGACTACTGCAGCGAGAACAGTTTGCTGAAGAGATGAAATCTCTCAAGACTGAAAAAGAAATTCCAAAAAACAGCAAAATCCTCCAGTATTCACCATTCATTGACCAGCAAGGACTTATTCGTGCCCAGGGCAGAATAGGTAAAAGTCAATTGAACTTCGAAACCAAGCATCCAATACTGTTACATTGGAAGCACCATGTAGTTGAATTATTCTTGCAAAATGAACATAAGAATAATCATCACGAAGGTACTGAACATGTCAGAAACATAGTTCAGCAGAAATTCTGGATCCTAGGCATACGAAATGCTTTGAGATGGATCAAAAACAAATGCATTAGATGTCGAAAGGGAAGAGCCCAAACAAAGGCACCAGTAATGGCAGATCTACCTGAAGAACGATTAGTCGCATCAACAGTGTTCTCGAATGTGGGCGTAGACTATTTCGGACCATTCACAGTAAAGATTGGTCGAAGAAACGAAAAGCACTGGTGCTGTCTATTCACATGCCTTACTGTACGAGCGGTACACATAGAGATTGTACCGAAACTAGACACTGATTGTTGTCTGAACGCAATTTTGCAATTCATTGCACGAAGAAGCAAACCGGTCAAAATGATTAGCGATAACGGGACAAACTTTGTTGGAGCTGAAAAAAAACTGGCAGAGTATATAGCAGCATGGAACAAGAGGCAATTCGAAAAACATCTGATTCAACAAGGTATCAGATGGAAATTCAATCCACCTGCAGCACCACACTTTGGAGGAGTGTGGGAAAGACTGGTTAGGAGTTGCAAGAAGGCAATGTATGCCGTGCTGGGCAATCGATCAGTCACGGAAGATGTTCTGTCGACCACGATGTGTCTTGCTGAACAGACGTTGAACGCTAGACCGCTGACACAAGTCAGTTCTGATGCTACTGATTTAGAAGCTATTAGTCCAAATTATTTCCTACTTGGCAACAAGAACCTTTGTTTACCGTATCTATCAGGTGCAGAGCAATTTGTTGATCATAGAAAGCTCTTTCGACAAACGCAAGCTTACGCAGACCTCATCCGGGACAGATTCCGTAAAGAATACTTGCCAACGTTGAATAGTCGAAAGAAATGGCAGACCACAACGGACAGAAGTCTTCAGCAGGGTGATCTTGTGTGATTAGTTGAAGACAGTGACAAACGTGGATATTACGATCTGGGTCGAATAATCGAAACCTTTGAAGGTTCCGACGGAGTGATTCGATCAGCGACAATCCGAACGAAAGATGGATACTACAAGAGACCAGTAGTGAAGCTCGCTCCAGTGCTATCAAGGGACAAAGATGTTTTCACGAAGGAAAACAGGGCCGGCGATGTTGGCGCTGAGCTTAAGGAATAACAAGCTTGCGTAGTTGGGGAAAATAGAAACAAAACACTGTCTGTTGTCTTAGTCATTTAATAGTTATAGTTATAGTTCTAGTTCTAGTTACAGTTTGTCACGTGAGAAAAAAGGAGAAAAAGGGGGAAATTACAAAAAGTAACACACAGAACTCAACGTAGCAGCCGCAGAAAACGGCTTAAAGTATAACTCAGCAAAATATTGCAAAAACAAATTGTCTTGAGCAGTAAATAACGTGTTACTGTGTCTTGAACTAGAAATATTCCTGAGCAGTAAATTGTTACTGTGTCTTGTATTCAAAATATTATTCTTGAGCAGTAAATTCTGTTACTGTGTCTTGCATCAACGAATTATTGGAGCTGAAATGCAACTGTTACAACCCCAACTTCTGGTATTCTCAACTTGTGAGTACAATCAGCAAAAGCCAACTTAGGTTTAAATTTAAATATTTTTGCACAAACAGGTCTTAGACATGTATCTTTGTCTTCGATTTGTTTTTTCTATCGGATTGAACTGGTATACATGAAAAAGAGATCCCGTATTGTGTGATCTGTAGCAATCCAGTTCAAATTGATAGTTGAAAAAACTAAGATTAGCCAATAGTTACGAACTAAATTTGTAATGCAACGGTAAGTACAGCAGAACGGATATACAGTTACAAAAGCGAACTGCATAAACGAAGTATGCGGACAGATTTTGTAACCACTCAGAACGAACTGGGCGAAGTAAAACTTTCTTTGTGAAACACAAGGAGAGCAGCCGTTACACCCTCTTTAAAAAATCATATCGCTTGATGTACACTGCTCAGGTAAGCACTCATTTTCGTTAAATCATTGTTATCCGCCAAAATTATTTAAGCTAGGTTACATAGCTCGGCAAAATAATTTGCCCCTAACTATGAAATTCGCCCGAGAAATACTGTGCCTTATCTACCATTAATGCTTATCCAGTTGGTTTCCATAGCTTGAACCTTATAATGAAGTTCTGTGTAATGGGAAAATCGTACAGTGCACGGGTTACAGAAGAACATCCGCAAGTAAAAACGCCAATGGTTAATATGAAAACGTAAAAAGCTATTGAATGTATGATTTGTTTTCATGTAATCATAATAAAAAAAAACAACTCTGGACCAATCAGTAAGTCTTGTTAGTTAAAAGAATATTTTTAAAGAGAGAGTCAGCTGACTAAATTTGCAACAAATTCGAGTTATTTGGGATCACCAAAAATCCCAATTTCATTTTTTTTCCAATTTTACCGCAATAATTTACAAAACGTTTAAACTTTTGCAAGAAGCACAGTCCCTAAAGAGTGGTCGAAAAATTCTGATTGATCGATAGACGGATGGATAGATGCAAAATGAAGTTACAAAAACTTTCTTCTTTTCCCCTTACTTAAGCAATTTCCCGCAAAACCGTTTCTTAGTCCATGTTTTTCGCAAATATTTTGCAACCCAACTGTTGGGGAGGAGAGCTGTAATTTTTATTAATAAATTTTGTTTTCCCATTTGTGCTTTCTCATATCACTTGGTTACGTTTTTGTATCCCGTCTACATATAAATATATTATATAATACCCACTAATGAAAACTTCTGTTTCTGAGATAAAATAATTGTGAAACAAACAAAGTTTTAATAAATGAATAATAAAACATCTGAGTTTTAAGTCATTTTTGAGATTCAACTGCCTAGACATACAATGCGAATTAGTGTGGATACTCCGAACGAGACAAATTCGAAAATTAATTTTTAAAACATTTGTCTCTAATTTTGGTTTTACAATTATTGGTTTTTATGTATCTATGTTTTTAATGTTTAGCTCACAGTTTAAAATTTGGTTATCGCTGTTTCTAATAAGCAAACTGCGAAAAAATCATTTTTTAAAATCTTTTGATAAAATTCTTTACTTGAGAAAATTTATAGAAAAGTGTGAACGAGTTGGTCTAATGGATAACAGAGATGCAATTTGTCTAGGCAATTTGAAGAAGTTTAATTAGCTCTCATATGTCTCAAAAACAAAAATTTTTAGCACTGACAAACATTTCATTGGACGTTGTGGGTATATCCAGCTAAGTTTGCGTTTACTGAATTTAGTTTAGTTATGTAAAACATCATCCATGTTTTAATACCATTTCTTACGCGAATCCAATCGATCAGACCAGAGCGGGCTAGTGCCACGCACCTCAACCTCAACTAGAGTCAGGCTACTGGTACTAGCCTGACTCTAGTTGAGGTTGAGGTGCGTGGCACTAGCCCGCTCTGGTCTGATCGATTGGATTTGCGTAAGAAATGGTATTAAAACATGGATGATGTTTTACATAACTAAACCAGGAGCTACTCAATAACATACATTTCTTGAAAACGTTTTAAATTCTTTAAGTACGTGTAAATTTTTAATTTATTATAAACAAATTTTATTTGTAACTCAAAAAATATTTATGTACATTTCCCACAATCAAATCAAATCAAAGACGAAGCGCGTTATAAAAGTGTTTATTCTGTCATAAAAGGCTCCATTCTGCTTCGATCATCTCCCGGACATAAACTCTACAGACAGAAAACGGGCATAAAACTTTTAACCCCCCCCCCCCCGCATGCCTTATCTAACAAGTAGGGAAATTAGGCCCACCTCGACTTTATTGGTCTTTTCATATGGTCGAACTCTCGAATAGGCAGCACACGGTTTAGAGCCGTTTTTATAAGGAGAGATGGAGACGAGACAGAGTGACTGCCCGGGTCGAGGTTTGGCGGTGAATTTTCGTAAGAAATGCGGTGAAATGCGGTGAAAAAAAATAATTTTCACCGCGTATTTCTTACATCTTTTAGCGGTGAATGCGGTGACTCGCGGTGAATTATTTATTTTCACCGCGTTTTCAGTATTCTTACAAAAAAGAATCGTCCCACACGCGGGATCGCACCTCTGACCTCCTTCATGCCTTCCACTGCTTAGTCCACTGCCCCAAGTCTAGCTAACATATTTAGAATTTCTTGTGAATTTAAATCAGATTGAGTAAACTTTGGAAATCATATGCGGTGAATTTTTGTAAGAAATGCGGTGAAATGTGGTGAATTATTTTTTTTTCACCGCATTCACCGCTTTCACCGCATTTCTTACATTATTTTGCCACAAAAGTCGATGCGGTGAATTTTTGTAAGAAATGCGGTGAATTTTTCGGTGAATTTTTGTAAGAAATGCGGTGAAATGCGTTGAAATATTTATTTTCACCGCCTTCACCGCAATCACCGCATTTCTTACAAAATTTCACCGCATTCACCGCATTTCTTACAAAAATTTACCCAAAAACATCGACCCGGGTGGGAAATCTATATAAAGCTAGAAATATTTTTTAAGTTCCTGACTAAATAGATAATTGCTCAATGAGAATGTGTCTTTTTAAAAACATTTTGCTTTGTATATGTTACAACCTCTACCATTCGGGCATCTCTCATCTCGGTCACATTCCCCAGTCACACTGACACTCGGGTGATACTCGCACTGCCCCGGGGTCTTCCACATATTGCAGTGGAACTTCTTGAATCTGTCGCAATCAGTGTCGTCGTCACAAGTGTCCCCTTCAACTCCAAAATCATAAACAATCCTTCGCTTCTCAGTCATCCATCTCGGATTGTATCGTCTGCTTAGATACTCACTTTGAACCATGGCAGCGCATAGCACAAGGATGGCTAGTTTTGCGATCATTTTTCACAATTTTGTGGAAACTGGAACAATGAAACTACATAGAGTTTAGATGCAGGGATACGAGCATCCCTGATATACCTTATTGTTCCCAATTATCATGCCAAGAAACTTATCAAAGATCGTACTAATAAAAGAAAGATCATATTTATTTCTAACTGATCAAAAAAAAACACTGAATTCCGATCCACATCAACGAGTACAATTGATATTAGTCCGGCAGTGTAATTATTTAAATGGATTTATTATTTCCACATTATAACAGAAAACTTGAGTTGAATTCAAATTATGTCGCATATCTCACAATAAAAAATAATTAAGTTTATAAAGTCAACCCAACCAGTAAACAGTAGTTCTAATTCATTTTCCAAATTTAAAGTCACACCATGTTGAACAAGTAACCTTCCACAAAAAAGGGTTCCTTTTGTATAAGCTGAGGAGAAGAAAGTTCTAAGTTGCTTGGGGAAACTTTTTTTGTCTTGTTTGATTTTAATTTTGCTGGGTAGTTCATTCCAATCTAGTATCGCTAATCTAACAAACGAGTTTTGCCTTTTGATAGAGAAAAATTTTTGGTCCCAGAACAATTTTTTTGTCCTTATAGACTCATGAAGATTCCAGGTGATTAAAGGACGTCCCGATGTTGGTGAAAAAGCAGGTCGTAACTGTTTTTTTATTTTCCAAAAGTATTGTAATCTTTTTGTTTTTAAAAAGAGTTTTACGGGTGATATTTTCTGACTGCATTTAATATCTTGAACAGATTCAAATTTCTGTCTAAAAAAGGTTGCCCGTAATGACCAGTTAAGCTGTTTCTCAAGAGACATTATTAAATTTTGCTCAATTGCGTGAATGATAACCGCTGAGTAGTGCAAGTGACTTAATACTAGGGCATTTAGGACAAGTATCAATTGTTTTTGTGGAATTGATTTTCTAATAGCATAAATTGTTTTTATTCCTCGGGCCATTTTTCGTAAGATATGTTTCACTTCCTCTTGAAACGTTAAATTGCTGTCTATGTGAACCCCTAAATATTTTACTTCAGGTTTCTCGTCTATTGGAATTGAATCTAGAATTATCTGTTCACTGAAATCTTTTCTTTTGCTCTTTCCAAATATCATGAATTCAGTTTTAGAGGTATTAACTGTGAGGTGATGTTCATGAAAAAATCGAATGTTTGTTTGCATTTTGCTCTAACTTGAGTTTGCTTTTGTCAATGGAGGTATCAACCTCCATTGACAAAAGAGTATTAAAGCTCTACCAAATTAGAATTATTAGTTGTTCGGTTTTATGTACTCACCAAAACAAGAGTTGATCAGTCTTAAATCTAGCCGTAATTTTAACAGAATGAGAATTGTGTTTGGGCACCAGTTTTTATACACCTGGTCACGTGATTAATTAGCCACGAGATCCGAAATTGTATCTCACTAACCATGCGAAAATTATACACGGTTCCTACTAATTATACAAAGATCATATTTGTATCTTAGAAATCAATGTAAGATCAAATAGGAAATATTAAATGTCAATATGGAGCAATAAATGATCGCTGGTTACTACGAATGTTCAGCCCGGGTGATCGAGGATCGAGAGTGCTGTTGTGTTCTCAATTAGTAAAGCACTTTGACTTGAACTAAAGTCTACTAGAAACTGTACTTTGTATCTATATGATATGTCTACTTATTGTCACAATTTGCAACCTACTCTCCGCTTTTTTAAGTATTAAAGCTCTACCAAATTAGAATTATTAGTTGTTCGGTTTTAGGTACTCACCAAAACAAGAGTTGATCAGTCTTAAATCTAGTCGTAATTTTAACAGAATGAGAATTGTGTTTGGGCACCAGTTTTTATACACCTGGTCACGTGATTAATTAGCCACACCTACGTTATTCATTTTTGTATTATGAGAGGTAAACAAGACTGTACAGTTTATTTCTTTCAAAAGTTATTAACGGTTTGCTTTGCATGTACATCAGATTCATATATGGTTCAGACAAGAGTAGTCATAATCAAGAGAAATCAAGATAAGAGTAATCAGAGATTATAATCATATTTTATCTCACACGTCGAGTGCAGTTTAAAAAATAATTCAGGGCGGCGTGATTACTTCTTGCATTAAACTAGTTCCAAACGAAGAGTGAGACAATTTGAAGTCGGCTGGCTATTTAAAACCACTGAATGTTTCACGAATGAACTCTGCATATCTCTACCAAACCTTTCTTGTCAGTATTCAATGCAGTCTATTCAAGTTGACAGCAGTTTATAGCTGCTTTGATTTGGTTCATTTCTAAAATTGCGCCTATTTGGTTACTAACCGAGGTGCGTGACACAAGACAGCTCTGACTTAAGTACGGTATAAGCACGACATAAGCACGGCTTAAGCGCGACCAAACGACAATGTCCGGCATCAACTCTACCATATAGAACGTCTGATCACGGCCTAATTCAGAACTTGCACGACCTGATCAGCGCACTACCTACTACCACACTGTTGGCGACCCAAAACGGGTTCTGATCAGAGACAATTTCTTTCTAGATTGTCTAATTTCACCCGAGCGCGACCCAAGTCCGTCTGATCAGAGTAGGTTTGGGTCGCGCACCTCAATTTGGGTTTATTTGAAATTTTAAAAGCAGATCTCAAATCAAACTCTATTAAAAATAGTTCCAACGATCGAAAGCGTCTTCATTTTAGCAACAAAATGTAAAAAAATGCCATATTGACGCTTCATTTGAATACATTTTTCTTGCTCGAAAAAACATATTCAAATTGTCAAGAAAAGAATTGGGATTATGAAAAACGATGTGATTAGTACAATTACACTGCGGTTCTGTTTACTTTCCTTGAGTGCCCAGGGTTCATCGCGATCCAAAAGGGAGAATAAAACTGTGTGATCAAAAGGTGCTGGAACATCAACATAAATAATAAATATGAGCGCAAGTAATTAATCTCATTAACTAAGTTTGAAAGTGAATTTCCAATGAATGAGAAGAAAGAGTGCAATTCAGTAGATTTTAGAGGCTTATATGGTAGATCTGATGAAAAGACCAACTTATTTTATTTGTATTTGAGGAAAAAACTACAAGTTGCTCTCACAAGTACCCATTAAAAAAGAAAAATCAAGTTAAAAAGAGTAAACTCTGATGCATTTTTGGTAGAATCTCGATGCTGGAAAAACACGGATGCAATTTGCAGATACCCAGAAAACCTGTTCAATTCCCGGGGTTGCGAAGATAACAATAAAGGCACCTAGAGTTGGGGATGGGAAAGTTCTACATCAGACATCACGAAAGTTCATCGTCATCCATCGATAGTATTTTGCTCAAAAGAAAGCGTGTGAGCAACCCTTTCGTGTACTCAGTTTAACGTAGATTTTACATTTTAATCATTTACTTTAAATTGATTCGACTGCGCTGTTGAGCGACCTCTGTTAGTTAACCGTTCACGTATCTTTAATCATTAAAATTTTTAATGAGTTTCAAACCAAATTTCTATTAAACCCAAACTCAAATTCATCTGTTTGCGTACGGTCCACTCCGATCACGAGTGTTTGTCTTAATTCCATTTTCGAGACCGGTAAATGTATTCTTAAATGTTTGCCTCCATATTGTCTGCAAGAGCGCCTTGAATTGAGGTTTTCCCAGCTTTCTCGGAACAAAGAGGAAAATAAGTTCGAAAACTTTGTTCCTCCTGTTCAAGAACAGTTCCCGGCAACGCGCAAAATGAAATATTTAATAAGTGCGCAATTTGCGTTTAATAGCCTCTGCAGGATCCAAAACCCAGTCAGACGCTTCCTTAGATTTAGTTGACGGCTTCTGTCATGCCTTAGTCTTTTGCTTGTGAAGGAAAAAATTGACCTGCTTATTGACATCCCAGCTGAACACACCACTTCCATTGAGTTTGAAATTTTGGCGCACTCTCGGGTTCCTATGGGCATGGGCACATAAACAGACCAATTTACGTAACCTTCCCCAAATAAACCATATCTAACCTCTTTTTTGACGATATGAAAAATAGCGGATAATATAGAAGTCGTATTTCTCTTCTGCAGTATAGAATTAGTTTAAATAGAGGACTGATGTGTGACACGGGTCGAGATGTCAGCTCCGTTTCAGCGCAATATTTTGCGAGAAACGTACTGAATGTGCTAAAATTATGTAAGACATGAGCTGAATGCGCTGAAATTTGCTTAAATGTGCTAAAATGCGCAGATTTATCAAAATTTTCAGCGCAAAAATCTTACAAAATGATACGCTGAAATGCGCTGAAACTGTAAGAATCGCGTTTTTCCGAAATAATTTTAGTGAATTTCAACGCCTTTTGGCACCGATTATTGAAGTTGGTACCATTTAAATTGGTCTTAAATCAGCTATTAACGTTTTGTAATAGTTGCGCTGAAAAGCGCTGAAATGCGCTGAAATAACGTATTAAGCTCGCTAAATTTTCACCGCAATAATTATACATAAAACCAGGCTGGAAACTTGATAATCCGTTTCTGGATAAGCAATGACCTTCGCTGCTTCTCACGAATTTTTATCTCAATAGAAAATTTGTCTGTTTTATGTGCCAATTGATTGCTGCATGTTTTAATCATTAATTTATTACATTTTGTTGGAGCTGAGCTCGCTAAGCTTGCGTAGGCGGGAAAATAGAAACAAAAAACTTTCTGTTGTCCTAGTCATTTAATAGTTATAGTTATAGTTCTAGTTCTAGTTACAGTTTGTCACGTGAGAAAAAAGAGAAAAGGGGGAAATAACAAAAAGCAACACACAGAACTCAACGTAGCAGCCGCAGAAAACGGCTTAAAGTATAACTCAGTAAAAATATTGCAAAACAAATGGTCTTGAGCAGTAAATAACGTGTTACTGTGTCTTGAACTAGAAATATTCCTGAGCAGTAAATTGTTACTGTGTCTTGTATTCGAAAATATTATTCTTGAGCAGTAAATTCTGTTACTGTGTCTTCCATCAACGAATTATTGGAGCTGAAATTCAACTGTTACAAACCCAACTGCTGGTATTCTCAACTTGTGAGTACAAATAGCAAAAGCCAACTTAAGTTTAATTTTAAATATTTTTGCACAAACAGGTCTTAGACATGTATCTTTGTCTTCGATTTGTTTTTTCTATCGGATTGAACTGGTATAGATAAAAGATCCCGTATTGTGTGATCTGTAGCAATCCAGTTCAAATTGATAGTTGAAAAAACTAAGATTAGCCAACAATTACGAACTGAATAGTTAATGCAACGGTAAGTACAGCAGAGCGGATATACAGTTACCAAAGCGAACTGCGTAAACGAAGTATCCGGACAGATTTTGTAACCACTCAGAACGAACTGGGCGGTGTAAAACTTTCTTTGTGAAACACAAGGAGAGCAGCCGTTACATTTGGTCCGCCGACCCGGACAGTGGAATAAACTGCTGTCCAACTCAACAAGTGAAGTGCCAAAGGCATCAACGAACAAAACAAAACTCAACAGGCAATTCAATGAGGCAAAGCCAATCAGGCAAAGTTAGGCTTTCACTAATGCAATTAGGCAAAGTGCATTAGTGAAAGTGGTTCAGACAAGAGTAGTCAAAATCAAGAGAAATCAAGATAAGAGTAATCAGAGATTATAATCATATGTTAACCCACACGTCGAGTGCAGTTTAAAAAATAATTCAGGCGGCGTGATTACTTCTTGCATTAAACTAGTTCAAAACGAAGAGTGAGATAATTTTAAAACCACTGAATGTTAAAACCACTCTGCATATCTCTTCCAAACCTTTCTTGTCAGTATTCGATGCAGTTTTTTCAAGTTGACTGCAGTTTATAGCTGCTTTGATTTGGTTCTTTTCTACTACCCAGGTTGAGGTGCGTGACACCAGACAGCTCTGACTTAAACACGACATACGCAAGACCCAACGAAAATGTCCGGCAACAAGTCTGCGGTCCCGAGTTGACCTTTCTTGGCAACCATATCCAAGAACCTTATATGATCCCATACAGGCCATACAAAATTTTTTTATATGATTTTGCTATGGTTGCCAAGATCTCCATATATGATTCTTATATGGCATCCAAGAATCCAATATGGTCATTTGTGCGTTCCTTCAACGCCCATACAAAGCTTATGCAGCAGTTCCAGCATTAAACGCTTTACACGACTTATGGCATATTGGTACCATATATGGTTCTTATATGGTCTATATATGGTTCTTATATGGTCCATATCTGGTTCTTACATGGTCCATATATGGTTCTTATATGGTCCAGATATGGTTCTTAAATGTTTCTTACATGGTTCACATATGGTTCCGACATGTTTCTTACATGGTTATTACATGGTCCATACATGGTCATTACAACAAACGTTCGTGAATAGTTACATGTTTCTTACATGGTTCATATATGGTTCCGACATGTTTCTTACATGGTCCACACATGGTTATTACATGGTCCACAATTTTTTTTCAAGTGTCTTGATGAATTTTTCTCCACTCAGAGTGCATTGTATGGTCATCTATATGGTTGCCAAGTTACCATAAACTCCATATATGGCTTGGATATGGTTGCCAAGAATGGTTTCTGGTGGTCAACCCGGGGTCTAGAAAGTCTGACCAGGGCTTAATTCAGAACTTTCACGGTCTAATCAGCGCACTACTTACTACCCCACTGTTGGCAACCCATAACAGGGTCTGATTGGAGACAATTTCTTTCTAGATTGTCTAATACCACCCGAGCGCAACCCAAGTCCGTCTGATCAGAGTAGGTTTGGGTAGCGCACCTCAATTTGGGTTTACTTGAAATTTTAGAAGCAGATCTCAAATCAAACCTTTTAAAAAATAGTTCCAACGATCGAAAGCGTCTTCATTTTAGCAACAAAAAGTAAATAAATGCCATATTGACGCTTCATTTGAATACATTTTTCTTGCTCGAAAAAACATATTCAAATTGTCAAGAAAAGAATTGGGATTATGAAAAACGATGTGATTAGTACAATTACACTGCGGTTCTGTTTACTTTCCTTGAGTGCCCAGGGTTCATCGCGATCCAAAAGGGAGAATAAAACTGTGTGATCAAAAGGTGCTGAAACATCAACAAAAATAATAAACATGAGCGCAAGTAATTAATCTCATTAACTAAGTTTGAAAAAGAATTTCGAATGGATGAGAAGAAAGAGTGCAATTCAGTAGATTTTAGAGGCTTACATGGTAGATCTGATGAGAAGACCAACTTTTTATTTCGTATTTGAGGAAAAAACTACAAGTTGCTCTCACATGTACCCATTAAAAAAGAAAAATCAAGTTAAAAAGAGTAAATTCTGATGCACTTTTGGTAGAATCTCGATGCTGGAAAAACACGGATGGAATTTGCAGATATCCAGAAAGCCTGTTCAATTCCCGAGGTTGCGAAGATAAGAATTAAGGCACCTAGAGTTGTGGATGGGAAAGTTCTACATCAGACATCACGAAACTTCATAGTCATCCATTGATAGTATTTTGCTCAAAAGAAAGCGTGTGTTTGTTTACTCACTTAAACATAGATTTCAAATTTCAACCATTTACATTAAATTGATTCAACTGCGGTGTTGAGCGACCTTTGTTAGTTCACCGTTCACGTATCTTTAATCATTAAAATTGTTAATGAGTTTCAAACCGAATTTCTATTAGACCCAAACTCAAATTCATCTGTTTGCGTACGGTTCACTCCCATCACGAGTGTTTGTCTTAATTCCATTTTCGAGACCGGTAAATGTATTCTTAAATGTTTGCTTCCATATTGTCTACAAGAGCGCCTTGAATTGAGGTTTTCCCAGATTTCTCGGAACAAAGATGAAAATAGGTTCAAAAACTTTGTTCCTCCTGTTCAAGAACCGTTCCCGGCAACGTGCAAATTAAAATATTTAATAAGTATGCAATTTGCGTTTAATAGCCTCTGCAGGATCCAAAACCCAGTCAGACGCTTCCTTAGATTTAGTTGACGGCTTCTGTCATGCCTTAGTCTTTTGCTTGTGAAGGAAAAAATTGACCTGCTTATTGACATCCCAGCTGAACACACCACTTCCATTGAGTTTGAAATTTTGGCGCACTCTCGGGTTCCTATGGGCATGGGCACATAAACAGACCAATTTACGTAACCTTCCCCAAATAAACCATATCTAACCTCTTTTTTGACGATATGAAAAATAGCGGATAATATAGAAGTCGTATTTCTCTTCTGCAGTATAGAATTAGTTTAAATAGAGGACTGATGTGTGACACGGGTCGAGATGTCAGCTCCGTTTCAGCGCAATATTTTGCGAGAAACGTACTGAATGTGCTAAAATTATGTAAGACATGAGCTGAATGCGCTGAAATTTGCTTAAATGTGCTAAAATGCGCAGATTTATCAAAATTTTCAGCGCAAAAATCTTACAAAATGATACGCTGAAATGCGCTGAAACTGTAAGAATCGCGTTTTTCCGAAATAATTTTAGTGAATTTCAACGCCTTTTGGCACCAATTATTGAAGTTGGTACCATTTAAATTGGTCTTACATCAGCTATTAACGTTTTGTAATAGTTGCGCTGAAAAACGCTGAAATGCGCTGAAATAACGTATTAAGTTCGCTAAATTTTCACCGCTTTATTATACATAAAACCAGGGTGGAAACTTGATAATCCGTTTCTGGATAAGCAATGACCTTCGCTGCTTCTCACGAATTTTTATCTCAATAGAAAATTTGTCTGTTTTATGTGCCAATTGATTGCTGCATGTTTTAATCATTAATTTATTACATTTTGTTGGAGCGGAGCTCGCTAAGCTTGCGTAGGCGGGAAAATAGAACCAAAACACTTTCTGTTGTCCTAGTCATTTAATAGTTATAGTTATAGTTCTAGTTCTAGTTACAGTTTGTCACGTGAGAAAAAAGAGAAAAGGGGGAAATAACAAAAAGCAACACACAGAATTCAACGTAGCAGCCGCAGAAAACGGCTTAAAGTATAACTCAGCAAAATATTGCAAAACAAATGGTCTTGAGCAGTAAATAACCTGTTACTGTGTCTTGAACTGGAAATTTTCCTGAGCAGTAAATTGTTACTGTGTCTTGTATTCGAAAATATTATTCTTGAGCAGTAAATTCTGTTACTGTGTCTTCCATCAACGAATTATTGGAGCTGAAATTCAACTGTTACAAACCCAACTTCTGGTATTCTCAACTTGTGAGTACAAATAGCAAAAACCAACTTAAGTTTAAATTTAAATATTTTTGCACAAACAGGTCTTAGACATGTATCTTTGTCTTCGATTTATTTTTTCTATCGGATTGAACTGGTATACATAAAGAGATCCCGTATTGTATGATCTGTAGCAATCCAGTTCAAATTGATAGTTGAAAAAACTAAGATTAGCCAACAATTACGAACTGAATAGTTAATGCAACGGTAAGTACAGCAGAGCGGATATACAATTACAAAAGCGAACTGCGTAAAGAAAGTATCCGGACAGATTTTGTAACCACTCAGAACGAACTGGGCGGTGTAAAACTTTCTTTGTGAAACACAAGGAGAGCAGCCGTTACATTTGGTCCGCCGACCCGGACAGTGGAATAAACTGCTGTCCAACTCAACAAGTGAAGTGCCAAAGGCATCAACGAACAAAACAATACTCAACAGGCAATTCAACGACGCAAAGCCAATTAGGCAAAGTGCATTAGAAGTTGAATATCAAAGCTAATTAAAGCAAATAAACGAAAGTACTGTAGGGATTCAAGCCGCAGTCCCAAAGTACAAACGAAGTGACTCCGTCACAGAGTCAAGAAATTTTACATAGACAGATTAGCAACTGTAAAAAACGACTCGACGAAAAAATTCAGGAGGGCCAGGAGCTAATCAGAAACAACGATAGATCAAGCAAACTCAAGACTATTTATCAACAGATACTGAAGCTTGACGACTCTTATTGCACTCTGTCTCGGAAGCGGGCAAATACTCTTCGTGATCCCGAATTGTTTGATCGTTACGAAGCCGAACGACTAAATTTATTACAAACATTAAACGCAGAATCGTTACCGTATAACCACGGAGAAACAAACATGACGGATCAAGTGAATCAAACTGTTCAATTGACAAGCCATGCAGAACCAACTGCCGCGAAGATTTCACAGTCTGTTGTAGGAGTTTCTCAACGAACTGTTGAAAATGGAAACTCAAACAAGGACAATGATTTAAAGGCCTCCTCTGATAAATGAGCTAAAAAGGCAGAAAAACTTGCGGCTTTAGAGAAAGATTTCGCAGCAAAAATGAGGCTGAAGAAAATTGAATTCGAATTGAAAAGGAAAGAGCTTGAAATGGAGATGCAACCTGGAGAAGCAGGTGCACTGAAACTGGAATACGAGAAAGAAGCTCTTGACGCAAGAGCATCGGATGCTGATGATAGTGCAACCCTAGTATTCGAAGTAGATCACCATTCAACTGGAAAACCCCGGAGAACAAAGATGTTTCCGGTTGGATCGATAACTCGGAAAAATTCTCCAAGTTGCACGATTATAGTATCGAGCGTGCGAAAACAAGGATCGACAACAATTATCCGAGGGTAAGCTTCAATCGCGAAGGTGTACTTAAGTCACGGTCGCCAAGTGGAGAGCGTGTCAGCTCAGCCTGGGAACAAGACAAGTTTAAGCGCAATAAACCAAGCAGTAGTAGTCAGCTACCTAAGTTGAAACCCCCTAGAGTGGTCGGAGTGGTCGAATATGTTCAAAGCAACGGTTCACCATCGCGATATACCCGACTCAGAGAAAATGAGCCACTTGAAAACTTTGTTGACAGGTAAAGCAAAGTCAGCTATATCAGGAATGGGCTATTCGGAAGAGTTCTACGCTCAAGCGTGGGAACTCCTGGGACGGAAGTTTGGGCGACCTTACCTAATTGTCGACGCTCAGCTTAACAAATTGCGCAAACAACAACCAATTCGAATGCACGACTCAACGGCTATAATTAATTACTCTAGAACAATCAGAAACCTAGTTAATGTACTGAAGCAATACAATTATGAGGGCGATCTGCGTTCAAATTCAACACTGCAAGTGGCAATTGAAAAACTGCCCCCAAACTTGAAAGAAAATTGGTTCTTCTTCGTTGACGAGCGTCAAGAAGATAGACCCGATTTCACTCTCCTTGAAAAATGGTTAGCTCGAATGGCTTTTGTCCACGAAGGAATGCCATCAACCAAGAGCGAACGAAAGGAAGATGATCAACCAAACGCTAACAAAGGAAAACGGTTCTCAAAATAGTCAAATATTAGTGCGAGTTCGAATGCGAACGAAACGAAGCAAATGCAAAACAACACCTGTCCACTAGCGGATGGCACTCATAAAATACGGAACTGCCCAATGTTTAAGAGTATGAATGTCACCGATCGCTCTGCGGCAGTGAGAAAAGAACGCTTATGTTATGGTTGTCTAGGGAAAGGGCATGCAATCAAAAATTGCAAAGTCCACCCGTGCGGTATAAATGGATGTACCAAAAAGCACAACAGATTGCTACACTCAGAAAACCAATTGGACGAGGGTAGTCACGCAGTTAATGTAAACGCAGCAACAATCAACCAGAATAACCAAGTTTCTAGTTTTCTTCAAATCGTTCCGGTATCGTTTCAGAGCGGTGGTAACAGGTTGACTACCTACGCTTTCCTCGATAGTGGGTCTACAGTATCATTCATCGATCAGAGTGGCAAGGATCAACTACAAGCCAAAGGCACGGACGTTACCTTGAACAAAGCTGGCATACATGAGACGCAAGATTTGAGGACCGAGAAGGGTCCTATCACAATAAAAGGACTACATTCAAAGATGCATTCGATCGAAGCGTTTGCACACCCATCAATTTCGTTGGGAAACAACAAATGACTACAAGGAACTGAAGAACAAATTCAGAGACCTGAATGTTCTCACTAACAGAACATTCAACCTGATGGAAGTAGGCATCATACTTGAACCCGATGCCTACGAAATTCAACGTCCATTGGACTATAAGATTGGAACACGAAGTGAGCCTTTCGCCGTCTTAACAGAAATAGGATGAGTAGTCAGTGGTCCCATGACAGGCAAGCAAAGTCAAAATATTTGTCATTTTGCCTTCACAGAAGATGTGAAAGTGGCAGAAAATATCCAATCATGGTGGGACATAGAAACTTATGGTTCCAAAATAGATGTAAGTCAATCAAAAAAAGAGCCAGAAGCTGAGAAGTTTCTAGAGAGCACTACAAAGTTTACAGGCGAGCGGTACGAAGTGGGCATGCTCTGGAATGAACCAGAACCCAATCTTCCAAACAATTACGGCTCAGCCCTTGGTCAGCTCTACTCACTGGAACGAAGATTCCAACGTGACCCAAATTTAAAAGAATTGTATCAACAGTCAATTGATACAGATGTGGATAAGGGATTTGTGAAGATCTTTGTTAAATCGGAAGTCAAAGGCAATTTCGGAAGGGAATGGTATTTGCCACACCATCCAGTACTAAACCCCAACAAACCGGGTAAAGTTTGCCGTGTTTGCAACGCTGCAGCAAACTACAAGGACGTATGCCTAAATGACAAGCTGTTAGCCGGACTCGATCTACTACACGGATTGATCGGTACAATAATCAGATTTCGAGAAGGACCAATAGCCCTAACCGCAGATATTGAATCAATGTTTCTGCAAGTGCAAGTTCCTGAACGGAATAAAAGCTGCTTGAGATTCCTGTGACGAACAACAGTGAACGAACCTGTGCAAATTTACGAGTATCAACGTCATGTTTTTGGAGCAAAGAGTTCACCAACAAGTGCCAACTAAGCTCTGAAGCGACTAGCCATCGATAACGAGGACGAGTTCCCAATTGCAGCAAAAACAATCCAAAACAACTTCTACATGGACCATTTCATCAAGTCAGTCGAAACACCTGAGGAAGCAATCAAGGTTTTCAAACAACTACAACCTCTTCTCTCAAAACATGGACTTGAACTGAAGAAGTGGATCACCAACAGCGACGTGGTAACCAACGCAATCCCAGAGGATTTGAGATCAATCAGCAACACAAAGCAGGTTGAAATAGAACCCGGCAAGGAAGGTTCATCCGTGCTTGGGCTTCAATGGACGATTATCGATGATAGTCTACAGGTTTGTAGAGGTACAAGCAAAGAAGTTGAGACCCCAATCACCGAAAGGAAGATCTTATCTCTAGTTTTTTCAGTGTTTGATCCTCTTGGACTGTTTGCACCATTCAGTGTTCATATGAGACGACTCCTGAAGAGCATCTGGACAAAAAATGGACAACATTGGGACAAATCAGTGGAACCTAACGAAAAAGAGGAGTTTCTGAAATGGAAAGGCCAGCTTCCAGAAGTAGGAGAAACTAGCATTGATAGAAGATACTTCAGCACAGCCGAGGACAAATGGGAACTTCATGCGTTTGCCGACGCATCTGAAGACACAATGTGCGCAGTGGCATACCTACGTTCAAAGCCCAAAGAATACTCAGCAGACTTAGCATTTGTAATCGGAAAGTGCAGAGTTGCACCGATGCGACACCTTTCCATACCACGCTTGGAACTACAAGCAGCAGTGATGGCGGTGAGACTTAAAGAACAGATAGTGAAAGAACACGAAACGAAGATTCACAGTTGCAACTTTTGGTCAGACTCCACTACTGTTCTGCAAAGGATTCATTGCTCCCACCGTAAGCAACTGGTGTTTGTTGCAAGCAGAGTTGCTGAAATTTTGGATACAACTAAAGTTTCACAGTGGAATCATGTGAGTGGTATTAACAATCCAGCTGACATAGGGACACGAGCTATCAATGTTGACGCACTTAAGAGAAATGAATGGCTCACTGGGCCGGCCTCGTTGAAGCAACGAGAAAACGATTGGCCTAAACAGGTGAATTTAACATTTGCTTCAGACGAACAGAACGACCAAATGGTCTTCTCAGCAAAGTTTGAAGAGAAGAAGCTGATCAATCAGTGGGAACGATTCAGCAATTTCATTCGAGTTGTAAATACAATGGCATACGTACAGCGCGCATTTAGAAAACACAAACCGGCAACAAAAACACTAAGTGTTGAAGAAAGAGAGGGTGCCCAAGCAGGCATCTTCAGACTACTGCAGCAAGAACAGTTTGCTGAAGAGATGAAATCTCTCAAGGCTGAAAAGGGAATTCTAAAAAACAGCAAAATCCTCCAGTTTTCACCATTCATTGACCAGCAAGGACTTATCCGTGTTTAAGGCAGAATAGGTAAAAGTCAATTGAACTTCGAAACCAAGCATCTAATACTGCTGCATTGGAAGCACCATGTAGTTGATATATTCTTGCAAAATGAACATAAGAATAGTCATCACGAAGGTACTGAACATGTCAGAAACATAGTTCAGCAGAAATTTTGGATCCTAGGCATACGAAATGCTTTGAGATCGATCAAAAACAAATGCATTAGATGTCGAAAGGGAAGATCCCAAACAAAGGCACCAGTAATGGCAGATCTACCTGAAGAACGATTAGTCGCATCAACAGTGTTCTCGAATGTGGGCTTAGACTATTTCGGACCATTCACAGTAAAGATTGGTCGAAGAAACGAAAAGCGTTGTTGCTGTCTATTCACATGCCTTACTGTACGAGCGGTACACATAGAGATTGTACCAAAACTAGACACTGATTGTTGTCTGAACGCAATTATGCGATTCATTGCTCGAAGTGGCAAACCGGTCAAAATCATTAGTGATAACGGGACAAACTTGGTTGGAGCTGAAAAAGAACTGGCAGAGTATATAGCAGCATGGAACAAGAAGCAAATTGAAGAACATCTGATTCAACAAGGTATCAGATGGAAGTTCAACCCACCTGCAGCACCACACTTTAGAGGAGTGTGGGAAAGACTGTTTAGGAGTTGTAAGAAGGCAATGTATGCAGTGCTGGGCAATCGATCAGTCACGGAAGATGTTCTGTCGACCACGATGTGTCTTGTTGAACAGACGTTGAATGCTATACCGCTGACGCCGGCCAGTTCTGATGCTACGAATTTAGAAACTATTACTCCAAATCATTTCCTACTTGGCAACAAGAACCTTTGTTACCGTATCTATCAGGTGCAGAGCAATTTGTTGATCATAGAAAGCTCTTCCGACAAACACAAGCTGACGCAGACCTCATCTGGGACAGATTCCGCAAAGAGTTCTTGCCAACGTTGAATAGTCGAAAGAAACGGCAGACCACGACGGACAGAACTCTTCAGCAGGGTGATCCGTGGTTAGTGGAAGACAGTGACAAACGTGGATATTACGATCTGGGTCGAATAACCGAAACCTTTGAAGGTTCCGACGGAGTGATTCGATCAGCGACAATCCGAACGAAAGATGGATACTACAGGAGACCAGTAGTGAAGCTCGCTCCAGTGCTATGAATGGACGAAGATGTTTTCACGAAGGAAAACAAGGCCGGCGATGTTGGAGCTGAGCTCGCTAAGCTTGCGTAGGCGGGAAAATAGAAACAAAACACTTTCTGTTGTCCTAGTCATTTAATAGTTATAGTTATAGTTCTAGTTCCAGTTACAGTTTGTCACATGAGAAAAAAGAGAAAAGGGGGAAATAACAAAAAGCAACACAAAGAACTCAACGTAGCAGCCGCAGAAAACGGCTTAAAGTATAACTCAGCAAAAATATTGCAAAACAAATGGTCTTGAGCAGTAAATAACGTGTTACTGTGTCTTGAACTAGAAATATTCCTGAGCAGTAAATTGTTACTGTGTCTTGTATTCGAAAATATTATTCTTGAGCAGTAAATTCTGTTACTGTGTCTTCCATCAACGAATTATTGGAGCTGAAATTCAACTGTTACAAACCCAACTGCTGGTATTCTCAACTTGTTAGTACAAATAGCAAAAGCCAACTTAAGTTTAATTTTAAATATTTTTGCACAAACAAGTCTTAGACATGTATCTTTGTCTTCGATTTGTTTTTTCTATCGGATTGAACTGGTATACATAAAGAGATCCCGTATTGTGTGATCTGTAGCAATCCAGTTCAAATTGATAGTTGAAAAAACTAAGATTAGCCAACAATTACGAACTGAATAGTTAATGCAACGGTAAGTACAGCAGAGTGGATATACAGTTACAAAAGCGAACTGCGTAAACGAAGTATCCGGACAGATTTTGTAACCACTCAGAACGAACTGGGCGGTGTAAAACCTTCTTTGTGAAACACAAGGAGAGCAGCCGTTACACATTTAGTCATAAACTAAATTTGTCAGTTTTACTACCTAGTAAAAATTTTACTCTAAGTAAAAAAAATTAATTCATTGTGCTGTGTTGACGAAAGGAATTTTTTTTCTACTGTTGAGTGCAAAAAAATGAACTTCTTCTTATTTCAACTGCGAAAAATACTGAAGCTTTGACTTCTTGTGGAAATTGATAATATGAGGCGTCGAAACATGACAATCAACTTCTTCCAAGATTAAAAAGGTTGCGAAGCTTCGGAGCTAACCTTGAACATATTTTTGTAAGCAAACAAAACAAACTTAAGCAGCGTAAGTTGGACTGACATCTCTTGACAAAGTGATAAAATGTCAGAAATGCTAAGAACGAACCAGAGAAGTTATTGCCTGAAATGAACCAATTTAAATAGAGGAAAAAAGAATAGAAAGACTATGGAAAATCCACGGGTATTTTTTGTTCGCAACTCCATTCCAAAACATAAAAATTGAGCTTCTAAATACGATAGAAAGACTGTTTTGATCATTAAAACCTGATGCTTATTATGTTATTTTGCAACGTTATGGTTTTTATTTAGAACAACTGTAAAAGCTAGGAACCAAGAAAGAATTAAGTATTGCAAAAATGTCGTTGGAAAGATAAGCTTGAGTGCTTAACAAGAAACGGAATTGAAATACTGTTTGTTTGTTTGTTAATATGGTAATACAATTGTGGATCAATACTTAGTAGGCGATGATTAGATAGATCATCAAGTGGGAAATCAGGTTTGAATATTAGCAAATAACGCAAATAGATGGTGGAGTTCTAAAAAATCAAATTATGTCGGGCAAGTAAAGATAGCAGTTTAAAAATTTAAAAGTTAAATTGTCTACTCGACACCTAACCTAAGACAAAGTAACTACTGAGGTTTTTGTATTCTACTATAGCTGAAGCAATGAGAGTTGTTGTCACTTTGTAACAACTAATTGCTGCGAGATAGAGTTTTGATTGGAAGGAATGAGCTACGAATTTAGCTTGATGATTGAAATAGAAATAATTATTGCTTTAACTTTACCTTGAGTTGAGATTGAAATCTAGAGAAGAAAATAAACGTCGTTCGGAAGAATTTTAGCTGAAAGAAACTCATTTGTTGAAGATATCAGGCTGATTGAAAGTTGAGAACCTCCCTACCAAGTCCTTCAAACCCTACTTCCTCAAGACCGATCGTCCACAAACTTTTACTGGTGACTCCATGGTAAAATTGCTTATGCAGTAAAAAGAACAACGAGCTTTTTCCGGTACCGAAAGCGTCCAATTTGTTTTTAAAAAGTGATAACAGTATTTTTTGTGCTCCTATGAAAGAAACAACAATTTTACCAGAGTCAAAATGCTCAAACGAAAACCTCTTTCAGACGCAAATAATTTAGATCAATTAACTTTCATTTTCCAAGTATTAACGCTGAAAATTATTTTTAACTAACAGAAGGGGCAGAAAGAGCTAAATTTTCCTGTTTTTTTTACTATTGTGATCACAAGGAAGAGGCTAAAAATTGTTTAAAGACAAGCATTGCTACATACTAAAGGGGGCAAATTTTCACCGCTTAAACGTTTTTTTTCACCGCATTCATCGCATTGAACGCAAATCTTACTTTTCTACTCAAATTCACAGCATCTCATAGCGATTTCTGGCGTTGACACCTCAATCCGGGTTGTTTTGTGGCCATCGTGGAAGACCCTAGCACAACTACGCATCTTCCTTTCGATCATGCTTTTCTATTACAAGTGTCTGCCGATAGCAAAATAAACCTGCTTAAGAAAAGCGGCAACTCGTAGACCAAATAAAGAGCAGAGAGAACATAGAGCTGTTTCCTGTTCTCATCACTTTTGCGGGAAAGGTAGATTTAAAAAAGTGAGATTTAAAAAAGTGTTTGGAGAAGTTTTTGGCAATGTAAATGAAACATTACACTCCTTGCTCTTTTCTGATCTACGTTAAACAATTTCCATTACAGATGGCCGAAAACATCAATGATCTCAGGGGCCTGATATAAAAACTGAAAAATGCAATTACCCAAAAAAACCTTTCTATTTAAAATCTTAATGAGCGCCTAAATTTTATTGAACGCAAGCAAGTTTTCTCTGAATATTCCATTTACAGTTAGATAAAAGAGTCTTATCCATTGAAAGATGCCAGAATCAACCATTTTTAATTTCACTAACCTGGATTTCCCGGAGGAGGATAATGTAGTGCGGCATATCTTACATTTATCTTACGAAATTCTCAAGATAAGCCTCAATGGCGATGAAATTTCCATAGCGCATGCTTTAAGGCCCGGAAAAATTGCCTCCGTTATTGTACATTTTTTGTATTTGCAACAATGAGATGTGATTTTGAAGAGAGCTTCATGGCTTAAGGATTTCAAAAGTTTGTCCGGTCAGCCAGTTTTTATTCGCGAAAGACTCGCAAAAACAGACGCTGAAACTGAAAAAAAGCACGTGAAATGAAAATTCAATATTAAATTCGCAAGTCGAGGCTTTGGGCGTTCGATGGAAAAAAACTACCAAGCAATTGACAACCAGGGTGAGTTGTCAGCGTACTCCAAGAAGCAACCAAGACACTTTGCAGTCACGTGTGGTACTCCATATCGCAATTATTTCAAAAGAAATCTATTTTATTTCTTCAAATGGTTTGGTCGATGACAGCAATAATTTTCTCAATCCAGCTTCAAAGAAACAAAATGTGGAATTTTCCACCGACTAATCATCCGGCATGGGTACCCAAGAAAGAACCAACCAATAAAAAAACAAAGCGCAACAATGTTACTTCTAATCGTTCGCTCTCTCTACAATCTTCTTGAGGAAATCCGAGTTTTTCTGAAAACACTTGAGTCTCTTCACACAAAAATATGTCACGTCGAGACATAGAATAAAGATGGCAACTACGAAAATAATTTTTTACTTGATGGATGTAAAAGCATAATAACAAAAACCGATCTAAGAAAGGAGGAAGAGTCACTGTTTTTTGCAAAGAAGGTGTTGAAATTGTCAACAAATTTTTAACCAATAATGATGAAAGTCTTGGGGTTGAGGTTTTTATTGGAAGGCAAAAGCTGTTCACCATCACTTTCTATGTACCACCGAAACACACGAAAAAAGACATTTTCTGGAACTTTCTGATGGGTATCTTGAAACATTTGTTGACAACAGATCGAAAGTAATCATATGCGGCGATTTTAACATTGACAGATTTTGCCCCTCCTCTATAGGTCAAAAATTCTAAAATTCTATCTGCACTAAAGGGTTTCATCTATTAGATTCGGGAATAACGAGACAAACGACAATCTCGGAGTCAAGTCTTGACCAATTCCTCACGAATTTTGATAAAACTGTTGTGCTGTTGAAACACGGTAATATGACATACCAGACCACTTCCCCGTTTTGCTTCACTGGGAACAAAGTCCGCATCAAATCAAGAAAATTAACATCGCTCGTCGCAGGAAAAATGTTTTTAGTTGTCCAAAATTACTGAAAAACTTTGAATGCCACTTGGTTAGTAAACTTCAGGTGTTGTCAACTAATCAAAAATCCTTGAGTGTTTTGTTGTTCCAAAATGGTATAACAGAAATCAACGCGTATCAACGCGTAGACAGGTTTCAGCCATTAGGCGCAGACAATTGTTATCAAAAGAAATATTGGATAACCAATCGATAAAAAATTTTAATGACCAAACGTAATCTATCTATCTGACGAAGTTCACAAGATAAGCCTCAATGCTGATGAAATTTCAATAGCGCATGCCTAAAGGCCAGGAAAAATTGCCTCCGTTATTGTACGTTTTTTGTATCAGTAACAACGAGATGTGAATTTGAAGAGAGCTTAATGGCTTAAGGTTTCAAAAGTTTGTGCGGTCAGCCAATTTTCATTCACGAAGGGCTCGCAAAAACAGACGCTGAAATTGAAAAGAGCACGTGTAATGATTATTCAATATAAAATTTGCAAGTCGAGGCTTTGGGCGTTTGATAATGAAAACGACCAAGCAATTGACAACCAGTGTGAGTTGTCAGCGTAGCCCAAGAAGCAACCAAGACACTTTGCATTCACGTGTGGTACTCCATATCGCATTTATGGCAAAAGAAATCTTTTTATTTCTCCAAATGGTATGGTCAATGACAGCAATAATTTTGTCAATCCAGCTTCAGAGAAACAAAATGTGGAATTCTCCACGAGCTAATCATCCGGCATGGGCCCCCTGAAAGAACCAACCAATCAGAAAACTAAGCGCAACAATGTTACTTCTAAATGTGCGCTCCCTATACAGGCACCTTGAGGAACTCCGAGTTCTTCTGAAAACACTTGAGTCTCTTCCCACAAAAATATGTCGCGTCGAGACTTGGATTAAAGATGGCATTTACGAAAATCATTTTTTACTTGATGAATACAAAAGCATACTGACAAAAAACAGAAGTAAGAAATGAGGAGGAGTCGCCATTTTTTGCAAAGAAGGTGTTGAAATTGTAAACAAATTTTCAACCAATAATGATGAAATTCTTGCGGTTGAGCTTTTTATTGGAGTGCAAAAGCTGTTCAACATCACTTTCTATGTACCACCGAGATGCAACAAAAAACATTTTCTGGAACTTTTTGATAGGTATCTTGAAACATTTGTTGACAACAGATTGAAAGTAACCATGTGCGGCGATTTTAACATTGACAGACTCTGCCACTCCTCTATAGGTCAAAAATTATAAAATACTACCTGCATCAAGCATTTTCATCTATTAGATTCAGGATTAACGAGACAAACGGCAATCTTGGAGTCAAGTCTTGACAATTTCTCCACGAATTTTGATAAAACTGTTGTGCTGTTGAAACACTGTAATCTGACATAACAGACCACTTCCCCGTTTTGCTTCACTGGGAACAATGTCCGCATCAAATCAAGAAAATTAACATCGCAGGAAAAATGTTTTTAGTTGTCCAAAATTACTGAAAACCTTTGAATGCCACTTGGTTAGTAAACTTCAGGTGTTGTCATCTAATCAAAAATCCCTGAGTGTTTTGTTGTTCCAAAACTGTATAACGGAAATCATAGACAGGGTCCAGCCATTAGGCGCAGAAAAATGTCATGAAAAATTGGATAACAAATCGATTAAAAATTTTATTGGCCAAACGTAATCTATATAGGAAAAAATGGATAAAGACAAAGTTAGACTTTGACAAAGATTGTCATTCTCGGTTTAGGAACACGTGCACTCATCAAATACGCGAATCCATAAAACATATTATGCTAACTTATTCGAAAACTGGGAAAGACTCAAGAGAAAACTTCAAAATAATCAATAGAGTTATTGGTAAAAACAAAAACGAGCATCAAAATTTGAAACTAAACACAGAAGAGACAGAAGTGTCGGAAAGCAAAGAAATTTCGGATGTCTCCAGCAAGAATTTTGCTTCAGTTGTTAAAAGCATTCTCCTGAATATCCAAGTACTCAAAAACCTTGGTTCAAGTGTTCAGTGGATTCCTCAATGTTTTTGACGGAAGCAATCTTAACTGAAGCGAGAGGGGAAATTTAACGCCTTAAACTGTCGGCTTCTACTGTAGATCTAATATCTATCAAATTTTCAAGACCTTTTAAGGCAATCATTGAACATTTCATTACTGACCTTATTAATAAGTCGTTCAACAATCAGGAATATGCGATAGATTTCAAGAAAGCTAATGTGATTCCGCTTCATAAACAAGGATCAAGAACGGATGTAAACAACTATCGACCCGTTTCTATTCGGCCGTCATTGAGTAAAATTTTCGAAAAAGTTATGTTTAAGAAATGCAGTGGGTTTTCAGAAAAATTTAATATTCTGTATGAAAAACGATTGGGCTTCCGATCTATTTGAAACTATCCGGAGAGCAAAAATGAAAGGAAATAACTGTACGGCTGTTTTTTAGACCTACAAAAGCTTTTTACACCATGAACAGGGAAATTATATTCCAAAAGTTTCCGTGTTGGAATGGTGTACATCTCATCTATCGGATAGAACAGAGTGCGTTTTATTTAATAACTGTTTTTCTAAAGAGGTTTCGTCGGATAATGGAGTTCCTTAAGGTTCGGTCTTAGGAGCCTTCTTGTTTTTATGATACATGAATGATTTAGTGGACGCCTGTAGATACTCCACACCGTACCCGTTTGCTGATGATATTTGCTTGCTTTTCCCAAAACAACCGTCGTTTGAGGAAATAAACAAAGAGATAACATCCATTGTCGGATGGCTACATTCAAACAAGCTGGAAATGAATCACTCGAAAAGATTTATTCTTAATTTTTTGAGCACAAAAATAGCTCGCGAGACCATGGAGACTGCCTTTTAGATGTTTATCATAGTTTCTAATATTTAGGGATAAATATTGATTCTCACTTAACTTTCGAAGAGCACATAGATTTTAATGACAGAAAATTTCAAAAGTTCGTTTCTATTTTGGCTCGATTATAAAAGTCATGCAACCGTAAAACCCTCATTTTGTTTTATAGAAGTAATGTTCTCGCAGTCTTTGAGATTGGAATTTTGATATATGGCTGTACCACGCTGGGTCGTCTAAAGAAAATTGAGAAATCGCAAAAGAAAATTCTTCAAATAATTTTCTTTGATCTATTCTTGTTATGACTCACTCTCCAGCATTTTTTTTCAAATTCAAAATTTTAACTGTTACCGAGTTATACTTGAAACATTTAATCAAAATAGGAGTGAATTGTTACCACAATGATCATGAAACTGTAGAAATGAATGAGATGTTAAACGTTCCAAAACTGCACAGTTTGTCATTCCGAAATCAGCCAATACTAAACTGTTAACTGTTAACAATGTCACTTGCTTGAACATAGGGGTCGAGTTTTATTGAAATTTCTGCCGCAAAATATTTTCTTGACAAATGCTGAAAGAATGACTTCGCGTTATATTCAGAATCGTGTCAACCGTTTCCAATATAGTTTGTTATTGCAGAAAAGTGTAATCAAAGAGCTTGTGTTCAAGTAACATGTTTCCTTTTTCGGGGCGTTTCACAAAGATATGAGAGTATCGCCAGGCGTCCACTCCTGTTAATCAATGTTAAATGATTATGGTTAATCCGTGTCGTTATATCATTTGAATGGGTGAAGTTCAATTCATTCATTCACTTTTAGATTCAATTTTGAGCTATTTTTAAAGTGTTGTATCGTTACGCTTTTGCAAGCAGTCTTGGTAATCTCAATCAATTACGTTAGCTTTTTGAGAAGTTCTGGTGCTCGAATAATTTGTTATTTCTGTTCTGAATGTCTCCCGACTTAGCGTATATTTATTTTCAGTAGTGTTTTAAGTTTCAGTTGTAAAGCAAATTTTGACCGACTTTTGTCTTTTTTATTTCGATTTTTGTTCTTTTCGCTATAATTTAACGAATGGAAACTAACCGCATGGCGAGGTCTTTAGCAATAGTTGTTTTGGATTTGCAAGTTTTAGAGAAATTTTGTTTGAGATACTTAATCAGTTTTTGTTGTTTAATGTTTTCTATTGTTAATTCTCCCTTTACTGATGCAATTAATCTATTTAGATATCTATTAATATAATCAAGCAGGAGATTAATTTTGTCAGTTCAGGTCATCATTTTTTTCTTCGATTCTTTTCCAGAATATGCGCGGCTGCTTTTGTTTTCTGAGGTCTGTTCACGCATCTCCATGACTTTTGCCGTCAAATTGTAGAACTGATTGCGGTCACGCCGAAACAGGATGTGGAGGTAAAAAGCAAGTGGTTTTGTGGCGTTCTAGTTTCATAGTAGAGTGAGAAAATGGTGTTTGAACAAAATTCGCTTTCTCGCTATTGGTTTTTTGTTCACATGCAGCATTTTGACAGTAAATTTTAGTGTTTGTTCATTTTCTTCAATGTGATCTTTTTTCAAAAATGGTTTCCCATTCCATTCATAGTCCGTTCTAAGCGTAGTTTTTTGTTTAGTCAATGGAAAATCTTTGAATGGTGTCAGGAATTGTCTTGTTATGTTTATTTTATATCGATTCGTACCCGGATTTTGCCCGGCTGCGTTTGTTTTCCAAGATCTGTTCGCAGCTCTTCATGCCTTTGCCGTCAAGTTGTAGAACTGATCGCGGTCACACCGAAACAGCAAGAAGAGCGAAAACCCAAAAAGTGAGAAGAGAGAGAAAAGGATGCCTATTTTCTTGCTGGTGATATTCAGTTCACGAGCATCAATTTGATTCCTATTTTACTGTTTTTGTTTATCTTTTTGTTCGGATTTTTTCCCATTTTTCCAAATGATTTTCCTAATTTTTGCCTAGTTCAATACAGGTCTGAGGATGGTTCATTTGTTCTTTAAGGAGAAAAATCCTTAAGTTGTAGTTTTAGATTTGATCTGCTGAGTTTTTCTATTTAAGTTACAATTAAGAATGTATAAATAACAAAGCTTGAAAGTTCTGTCACATATAGCTCAGAAAATTATATGTAGTTAGTAAAAATTATAGTTAGCAAGTTTCGAATTGAAATGAACCTTCGGCAATTGTAAACTAGCACAGCGCGTGATTCAACATTAATATGAATCGGCCTTATTTTTGTACTGTACAGCTGTCTAAAAACTCAAATTAGCAATAAACGTCGTCACGCAACTACATAGCCACGTTACAGTTAGTTCATCATCAAAAATTTGTACGCAGCGTGTTTTGTATTTCGATAATACTAATAGTTATTCGAGTTTCCTTCTAGAAAGAACAAAGTAGCGTGTAAGCCACATTTGTATTTGTTTTTATTTATTTCTATTAACTGTGACCTGTTCTTTCTTGAGCCAGCAGCTTGATGGATCCACATCTTTAATCCCGACGTAGTTGCTGAGCATGCAATTGACAACATAAATTGCATTTATATATATTGTTAACGCCAGGTGGCTGGTGAGGCGGGGAGGGGGGGGGGGGTGAAGTCTCATGACCCAGGTTGAGGTCCAGACCCAAATTGGTTTATGATCAGACCAAGTCGAGCGCACACCCGTGTGTTCCCAGACCGAAATTACAGGGTCTGGAAGGAAGTTCGAGCGCACTACAGTCTGGACGATGGTCTGGAGATGGTCTGATCAGAGGTCGATTTGGTCTGAAAAGTCTGATCATAGGCGGATTCGAGAGCACTTGGGTCTGATCAGAAATGTTTTCCAGCGCAATTGGTTCTGATCAGAAATGTTTTCCAACGCAATTGGGTCTGATCAGGGACCATTTCGAGCGCATTATTTTTTTCAATATTTTTTTTTGTTTTTTTTTTACTGAGAGATGTTGACTCTGCCAAGAGGCAGCCAAAAAGCAGCGTTCTGATCAGAGACCCATCATAAGTCCGATAGCTCTGATCAAAAAAAGGAGTCCAGCTGATAGCAGAGGCCGGTCCCCTTCAGAAGAAAATTTGATCAACTGGAGACCACGATTTTTCACATGGAAAGCTGTCTAAACTCATCCATTGAGTCGGAAATACACACTAAACTGTACACTAAATAAAATTTGTTCTCAACAGTCGGGTTTCGTTTCCTTTAGCAATACTTTTACGATTGATTTTTCCTTAGATGAATTAAATACTGCAAACATCAGTTTTTATGAAAAGAATATATTATAGCAAAATTAGGAGATTTTTTCATAAGTAAAATGGTTTCAACTATTTCGAGCGCACTTGAGTCTGATCAGAACTGGTTTCGAGCGCACTTCAGTCTGATCATAAATGGCTGCAAGCGCAACTGGGTCTGACCATAAATGCTTCGAGCGCAACTGGGTCTGATCATAACTTCTTCGAGCGCACTTGAGTCTGATCATAGTCTGATTAAGGTCTGGGCAACGGTCTGGGCAACGAGTCTGGACCATGGTCTGAAGATGGTCTGATCAGAACACCTTCGGTCTGAAAAGTCTGATCAGAGACCTTTTGTGTCTGGAAATTCTGATCAGAGGTATTTTTGGTCTGGAATGTCTGATCAGGGTGAATTTCCGTCTGGAAGGTCTGATCAGAGATAATTTCGGTCTGGAAAGTCTGATCAGACGAAAATTTGGGTCTGGACCTCAACCTGGGGACAATTAAGTCACATACCAGGATATAACTCCCAGAGCACATTGGCGATGAGCCGTCACTATTCGAAAGGAAAAACCAAGCTAAGTTGTGAAACATTGTATTTTAAAGTTAATATAGTTTAATCAATTCTCATTGCGATACGCCATTCAAAAAATAATGGATAATTTATAACTAAACTTTATGAATTAAGTTTTGAACCCATGTGCAAAAAAGATGTATCAGTTTTATAAATACTTATATATTTTTTTGCAATTTGACATTAATTTATAACATCTTCGTAAATCTTTGGATTAATTTATAAATTATTTGTGTATCTTTGCATTAATTTGTAAATTATTCGCAAATCTCTGGATTAATTTACAAATTATTTATACATTTTTGGATAAGGTTATAAACTTTTTACCAAATTTTGGCTTTAATAACAAATTCGAACAAAAAAATTTCTTTCCCGCAAAAGAATAAAAAATTTACCCTGTACTAGCCTTGAAAAAAATCCTGATTGCAAAAAAACTATGCTTAAATGTTTAAAAATTTAAATTGAAAATTAACGCAGGTAATTGCAACGATATTGTAATTGTATAATTTCAGATTTAGGTATCAGCAACAACGCATACCTATAGGCATAAAAGGCTAGAATATTTTTTTGTACAAAATGCAAGAATGTTCTCCGAAGCTAAATATTCCGCCCATTCAAGATTTACCGGATATCGGTTAAACGAAAATGAGCTAAGTAGAAATGTCCACCCTACACATCAATTAACAATGGTAGGTAAATAAACATTGGTAGGTTAATAGGTAAATTGACCTAAAAGGCGTTAAGGTAAGCTGTAGCTAAGGTAAATTTGTGGTAACATTTAACTTAACTTTGTTACGGTAAAATTACCTTATATTAACAACTTATTTTTTAACAATCTCCAGTACATAATTGTTTATTATAATAAAATTACCAAACAAAATGCTGACGCTGGCTTATCAAAAACGGACAAGCCTCCAATACTTTTCTTCGAGCCTTGATTAACTAGAAAAAAGATGAAGTAGACGAATTGCAACGCTTATATTAAAAATCTTGCAAAAATCTTGCAAATACCACTGATCTTCCTTACAAGATCTTGCCAAATCGGAGATGAAATGTTCATGTTTTTGATTCCTATTTCAATGTTTTAAAAATTCAAAAAAACTGCAAAAAAAGGTTTGCCAATCACAAAATTTTGAGATTGGAGCACTTTCTTTGGTTTTTATTCGGAATTTTTAAAACATTGAAATTGGGAAAAAAACATTAACAAAGATAATTGTAATCATAATGCAGAAATAGTGATTTGAAAAGAAAATCAATAACCCAATAAGTTAGAAAACATCCGGGTTAATTTCAAAACTAATCAATTAAAAATATCAATTAAAACAGTAAGAGTGAAATTTGGGAGCTTTCTGATTTGCGACCCACAATCTCTCAATTGATTGCAACTTTGTGCTCCCCACGGAGCCAACTAGTCCACACTGCGAGAGTCTTACTATGCCTTAGCATGATCACGACATTGTAGAGTTAAGTAATGGATTTATTGTATTTGTGCAACGAGAGTTGATTTAAAACATTACTGCACTGTTGTTATTGCACTCTCAATTTTGTTCAATAAATCAATTTCGCATTGTAGTTTGATAACTTCGCTTTGGTGATATTAAACCTGTGGTAATATTTATCATTACAACAATACTACCGTGGTTAGACTACCAGTTCATCGCACTCTTTATAGCCACTGTTTATATACTAGCAGTTGTGATAAAAGAGTGCGATAAGCTCGCAGTCTTATAATGAAGCAGATTTCATAGTATTAAAATTTTGCTTCAAATGTCAGGAACATACATAAGTTTTACTTGAAAAGTACAGGAAGTTTATTGTCTGATTATATATGGCAATTGCAAAAGCAATACGAATATCATTGTCACGTGTTCATCATGATCTTCTGTGTACACAGGTAGCATCCTGCTCAACAGTTTTAGCAGTGTTGGTTTTTCAACCTGTTTTTTTTTCCTCTGTTAATTGTCCTTTTAAGCTTGAATTCCTGAAATTTGTTCTTAATCGCTTGCTTACAGCTGCGAAATTCCTTTTTGTATTTGCTGTTTTTTGTAGTGGTTGTAGTGTTTAAAATTTGAGTCCAAGTCTTAATTTTGTTCTTTTTTTGTCTCTTTTTTGATAGCACTGTCGAAAAACTGTTTAACTTTATGTCTTTTTAACCGTCTGCTCTTATTTTGATGATTTTGGTGTTCTTTGCTTGAAGTCAGATTCAAAATTAAGTTAATATTGTTTGTAGGCTTGTTTGATATTTATGAGATGATTCCTCTGGGGCAATTTTTTGATTTTAGGTCTTCGATTTGTTTCCTTTTGTCCAATATTTGTCTGAATGGCTTGTGTTTTAGCTTGTCTTCTTGGAATTTGTCTGAACTCCACGCTGCACGAATATTTGAGACTTGGCTTCACCGCGGCCTAAATAAAAGATTTTTTAGTGAGAGTGAAGAACTCTTGCTGTGGTTTTTGATCTTCGGTTTTTGACAAATAAGCATTTGTTGTGTCTTCTTTGTATGCCCCTATTTAGCACATTTTTTCCTAAAAATGTACTATTTTCTTGAAAGTCAATTTATTATTATTTGTAAAATATCTACCATTCTCCAAAAAATAATAAATATATTTAATTGATCCATTAATTTTCAACTTGGGTTGCAACAGTTGCATAACCCACCGATTAAATAATACGTTAAAGCCCAACTGACACTACGAAATCGTGCCTTAACTTCAACAAATACTCCGCCAGTGTCTAATAAAACGCATAAATGTATGCATCACAGATGTAAGCTATCATTATAAAAACGATCTTTTAAAATATAAAAAGGACTTTACAAAAGTAAATTATAAAAAAATTAGTTTTATAAAAAGAATAGACGAAACAAATAGCCGACACGGCAATTTAATTTGTTGCTAAATGTAGCTATTTCTCTACTTCTGGACTTTATTTGCCGTATAGGTCACTGATGTTCATCTTCTCAGAAAAGAAAAAATTGTTTCCGCTAAAAATTTGCTGCTTCGTTATACTGATAGTTCACGCTCCTTGTGAATTGGCTTTGTGTGTCGTAACTTAATCAATGAGAACGGTATTTGTTACGCACTGATTTTAGTAGTGTTCCTCGTGGTGTTATTGAGGTTTATATGAGGAGTAATTAACTTGAATAATTGCCATTTTACAAGGACTTATTTTGATGTTTCACAGTACGATTTTTAGCAGATATATTTTGAATAAAATTAGCTAGTAATAGCCTTTTATTGAGCGGTTCGGATGCGTGATATATCCACTAGTTTGCCTTGCATTTTAGTGTTAAGTTAGTTGCTATTTCTTCTGTAACTAAGTTTACCAAACTTGGAGGTTTTCAAGAGAATTTCCAGTTCAATCTTTAATTAATTTTAGCAAGAATTATTTAATAATTCAACAAGAAGTTTCTCAAGTTTATCAAGTTTTATAAGATGATAGGCAACTGATTTTTAGGCTGGTTCTCCGGTGTTCTGGTGATAGTGGGTTCCAAAGGGTTGTGCCTCGAGTTGTATTGGTCCTTCGCAAATATTTACTGATTTACAAGTAGGGCGATTTCCGGCTTTTGTACGTCTCTTGGTTTTTGTTCAGTACATATACAATTCCGTATTAACACCTACTTTATCAGAATAATTACTTCACCAAATACATAATCTCTCTTGAAGTTATTTACTGATTATGTGAATTTATCTTCAAGAAACTCAAAAAAGTAAATATTGAGGCTTTTAGGCACTTGAAGTGTTTGCTAGTAAAACTGTCAATCTGCGGTTGTTTTTCATAAACATAAACAAATTAGGGGTTACAGGCCTAGATGGAAATACTGGCTATATATGGCCTTGGAACTAACTGAATATGAACTAATTTATAGCACTTATTTATGGATATTTAAGGAATATCATCACGAAACTATAAGGAACGAAATAGGGGCGTGACACTACCCGACTTTATGAAAATTTTCCATGGAAATATTAGTGAAAGAACTGGGGTTTTACAATTTTTCTATAAAACATATAATCTGCACAAGTATGAGGATATAAACATATTTTTGTTGGAGCCACCCAATTTATGTTTTCTTAGAAAATAGTTTGGAACGAAAGCATTTAAGTTAAAGACAATGAAAGAAGATAAGAGAAATAAAGTTTAAGTTAAGACAAGGTTAAAATAAAGAGGGTTAAGACAAGATTAAGAGCTTTGAAGGAACGTTAAAGATGTGAAAATGCGCTAATTTCAGAGTAAAGAGTGAAGACATAAGTTTAAAGTTAAGATTAAGAGGAGAAATTGAATTAGCACTGGAAATAATCATGGTTATTTCTTTGAATAAGGGCTCTAAACTGTTAGAAGCAGGATAAGAAGGATACTGGTTGAATGAATGGTTTAAAGCACTAGTTGTTGTTTTCATGGAAAGAGCACTGATTTATAGAACTTATTGAATGAAGGGGTATTTTAACTGTTAAAAGAATAATACTTGTCAAACTATATAAGACTTTCAAGAGCTTAAAGCATACTCTCCTCTCGGGGTTTAGCTTGATGATCCAGTTCGTCATCTGCGTTGAATCGGTCCATGGTATTGAGTGATATGGTAGAAGTTGTAGCCATGGAATTCCGTCGTTGTCGCTTGAGGGTTCCAAGTTCTTCTGGGGAAATGACTGTTGGTGGTTGCTTGAGTTGTTTGGCTAGAGTTGTGACTACATCTGCTTTCAGATGTTTGGGTACGGAAACTACTTGTTTTAGCGGTACATTGGTTCCGTTAAGCTTCATGAAATTTGGTACCATTCGTCGTACAAAAGCTACTCTATGGTATAAGAACATGAAGAGAATATGTAACGCTAGATTTCCGATAAAGACAATGATTGCTAACGAGAGAGAAAGCTTGATCGGAACGTAAGATACAAGTTTATCAATTAGTGCTGGCTTGAATGTCTTCATTTCAGTGGTAATTGGTTTTGCTATGGCATCTAGTGACTCTGTTGATAATTTTCTGTTCGAGTAAATAAATTCCGTTTTAACTTTCTTCAATAAATCGAGATTTGCTTCGGTGGGAGAGTCATATTTCGGAAGTTCATGTATGTTAGGTACTGAGTCAATTAAATGTGCAAGTGGATCTGGTAATTTTACATTAATTCTCGTTGCTGGAAGGTACTGACAACTTTGTAAATCAGCTCGAATTTTAATGTGGTCACTGAACATTGTATGTCCACATTTTAATGTGATTAAACAGATGTTACAACCTTTATGAGGAACATTGATGTGTCGACCATTTTCGTCCGTACCAATCTCACTAAGGGTATAATCGCTTGAAGCTGATGTGATGAGCCAAATTCCATATCCGAGGTTCTGTGCTCGTTCTGGGTTGGGTAACACAACCTTCTCTGTATCACATACTTTCAATGCTGAGATTGTGTGGTGAAACTTGAGGGTTGCTAGACACGAGGAGAATCCTAGGTGGGTATCCATTGTCTCATGACAGATTCGGTATCGAGGCGATCCAAGACAGTTGTCATACTGAGCTTTCGTCAGTACTGTGGTTTCCATCTGTCCTTCTGAGATTGCTAAGTACTCTCCCTCTATTACATATCGTAAGGCGTCTACGGAGTCCTTCTGAGGCATAGGGATTACTATTGCACGATAAACTTCGAACACTGTCTGGCTAGAGGCTAGGGGAATGGCTAGTGTCAGTAAAAGTCCGTCTTCAACTGTCGAAATCTCTTGTACTAATTTCGCATCGTAGTACGAAAGTATGTCAGTCATGGGTATTGCCAAAGTTAGACGATCTGGGGCGTTCTTTTGGCTATCATGGACTGAATCAAGGATCTTTATCAAAGATTTACGAGGCACTAAAGAGATTGGAAGACGTTTGTCAAGCAAAGTAGGAATGGCATTTATAACATTAATGCGAAAAGATTTTAAGGCTGCTCTGTAACTTTTAATAGCTGCATAAAGAGTGAGAAGTAATGAAGCTGCTGTATCAAAGTTAAAATTCAATTGTTGCTGTGATAATTGGATTTCCATGCAGGTTGCTAGTGCATTCAGATTGTGATCTATAATTGCAAACTGTTCCTCTACTAGTTTCCAGTTTCTGTTCTGGTTTTCTTGCATTTCGTTTTGAACTTTGTAAACCTTTGCAAGTTCGTCAGCAACTAGGAAGAATTTCTCATCGGTTTGTGCTCCGATTTCCATTACATAGTCATTGAGGCTGTTGAAACTGCTGGCTAATCTGTCGATGTTCTCAGCATTTTGGGACGTTCGCTGACAAGATCCGAAAATTCCTGTAATTCCACCGCATCCTCCGCTACTCATTGCAATTCCTGGACCAAAGAGTCCAATTCCAGCGACTGCGGCTGCGATTGCAAGCGGGGCGGCTCGTTTTTGTCGATTGTGAGAGTCTTCTTCGACTCTGGTAAGGAGTTTTTCAGTCTCGTTGCGTAATTTAAGGACTTCAATTTCGGCTTCTATTGTTTCATTGAGTATTTTTGCGTAAAGCCAATCAACATTGAAGGAAGTTGTTTGGTTCCGGTAAGTAGTGCTGTGGGTAAGGTTGCAAAATTCCGATTGCGTGATCCATTTTTTCGAGAGTTCACTAAGTAGAGTCTCTACTTGTTGTCTGATAGTGAAATTATAGCGAGGAAACGGTACTAAAAATTCCACATTTATAAAATTTTCGGTAATCAGAATCTTTCATTCTTTATGGAAGATGATGCCTTTATCCAGAGCTGCTTCTGTATTGATCGGAGTTTCAAAAGTGGGGCCGAAAAGTAAGAGATTCAACACAATTGTGAGTAACATTTTCATATTTCAATAATATCGACTATGTTTCAGGACAATCTTCTACTGGTGTGGTTCTTCTGAGTGTTTCAACTGGCTCTATTTGGTCTTCCGGTGTTTATTTGCTCATTTATTTACTTTACTCGGGCTTCTAGATCTAGTTTTCTCAATATGGCACTTGTTTACGTGATGTTTATTTATTTCAGGTGTACTTTACTTTTAGGTGATGTGTGCTGATGTGTGTATTTATTGATATTACTACTGAATATGGTGTGTAAACATGTTGACGTGTGGTTATTTGGTTGAATGATGGGTGTGTGATGATGGGGGTAGTGGTTGGGGGGTCGAATTATGCAGTCTTTACATGTTTTTTCGAGTTTTTCAGATTATTTTGCCCACAATATTGCACCATGTGCTTTAATATCACTGTTTCTGCCATAATTATTGGGTGCTGTGTGAATGGGACCAGGTTTGTTGGAAGGAACGCTGTTCACTGGTCAAGATTGAAACATCCAAAGTGCAATATGACAGCAGTAGGTCATATAGTTATTGATAATGGGAGTGGTGGTGGGACTGAGTGGTGGGTTATTATTATATTAGTATTCTTTTTATTATTATCATTAGTATCTGGATTGTTGGGAGTGTGGGCAAATCGAAGGAGGAGGAGGAGGGAAGTGGGAAGATCAGGGGAGGCTGTCGAGGAAGATTCAGTGTGACTTATTATTTATTTTTTTTTTATTTAACTATATTAATAGCTGTAATATTGTGTAATATTAATATTAATATAACTGTGTAAGGACTATTAGGACTGACTTTAATATTGTAGTTTTACATGTAATATTGACTGGTGCTACTAATATACTTCGTACATGGTGCTAGTAATATGGTAGTAATTAATATATCAAGACTTGTTTTGTAGGGGGGGTTGAGGATATAAGTAGGGGACAAAAAGAAGAACTAGAGAGGCGTAGTAAATAAGTAAATGCTAGTGAAGGGTGTAATTGTATGTTCAGAGCGTTGTTGTGTGTTTTTTGGCGGCATGTGTTATTTAACTAGTAGCGGTCGTTATAGCATGGTATTTAAACGTCCTTGGCATTTATTGCATAATTTGTACTGTTTGTGTGTTTTCATTCCTGTGATTGTTCATTTTTGACTTAACACGTTAACTTTCTGCTTGCTTAATAACTAGTTTGACTCAATTTTGAAACTTTCAGATAGTTATTGTGAATCATGGATGTTGCCCAGTATGAGGATTTTCTGACTTTCTTGCGAAGCAAGTCGTTGTCTCAGTCTGAATGGATGTATCCATCATTTGTTCGGTCATCTGAGGAGCGACGAGCTTATCGGGACAAAGCAGAACATATGGTACTGGGGACAAAGAACGTGGGAACATCAGAATTGGCCGTAAATCGGGGGGTGTTGATGTACAAAGTGGAAGTGAAGGTGGGCAGCGAGAAGCAAGTTCAGGAGAAGGAAATTCCAACTCAGCAGATGGTGTCTCAGGAGTTGGCTTCGCTTCATGTCGGGTTTAGTGCTTCTGCAAAGCACATTACTCGTGTGAGGTCACAAGTCGATCGCCTGAAAGCTGCTGGGTTCTTCTTTCCACGGTCGATGGGGGGATTGCAGGCCGCTGTTGAGAGGTAATTGCATATATTTATAATATTTATTGATATTTTTATTTGTTTTTCTTTAGTTTGTTACATGTATTATTAATTGTGGAGTGGTGTATGCTTATTGTTTAGAGCTAGTCGTGAGTGTGTGCCATGTTTTGTGAAGAAGATGCACGGTAAAGAGGTGCATTGCACTTTTTTCCGTGCAAATCTGCGTGCAAATGTGTGTGCCGAATTGAGTTACGAGTTTTACAATGACATTTATGCTGAGCATGTGGACATAGTGTCATTTAAAACTCCAAAGTTGCTTGGTGCGGCTGGTGTGAGGGCCGAAGTTGGTGGTCTGTGTGCTCTCAGTGCTCTGTACTGCACTTTAACTGGTCGGAAGTCAGGTATTTGTTGTGTTTTGTCGCAATTTTCACTAAGTTTTATTACTTTAATTCACATTTGTTTGGTTTGTTGCAGACAAGAAAGTTCCCAAGCATAATGTTCGCGCTCTACGCTTGGCTATTGTGGCCAAGATGCGTTCGCCTGGGTTCTCTGAGCTTGTAAAGGACCAGTTAGGGTACTTTGTGTCGGAGTATGAGATTGCTGAGAGTGAAGATAATGGGTCGTTGGCCGAGTTCTGGGTAAAGTTTTGTCGTAATTACAGTTAATTTTGATATGTGCATGTGTAGGTAGGTACTCTTTGAGGTTTTGTTGTTTAGTTTGTCGGTATGGCTTCTTTCCTGGGATGCAACGTCAATATTTATTGGCAGTATACTGAGGAAATGGGGGGCGGCTGGGTGTGTTACAGGCATTCTATCAATGCTAAAATCACCGCTCCTGCTGTACTGATCCAGTGCATCGGAAAGTTCATCGACAATGAGTATCGGTACCATTGTGAGCCAATTGTGGACTTTCCAAAGTGAGTATTTAACTAACTGTTTTTGTGAATATTTATCGTGTTTTTCATATAATTTTGAGGCTTTTTGTTTATTATAATGACAATTAAACAGGTTGGACGATGCTGAGCGGTACGTGACTCGTTCTACTAGGACAAGGGGTCAGTCCAGTCAGTGTACTAGTGGTGGTGGTACCGTAGCTGAGGATAGCGCCGATGAGAATTGACTAGTGTCGGAGCAATTATATTCATCATGTAGTTTAGTTTCATCTGTAGGTGAGTTTTTACTTATTATTTGTCAATTGTAGCTTTGTTAATTGGTTTTGACTGTTGGGACTAGCAGCTGTGAAGTGTGTGAACGTGTGGTAACATTTTAATTGCAGTGTGTGACTTTATAATGACATATTTGTGAAAGTGAAATTTTGGTGACATAACGACTTTTTTGATTTTTGGGCATTAACTTTAATTTACTTGTCAATTATTAATCATAGACTGGTTCTAATGGTTCTAGATACTTAATCTGGTTGTTAGCAGCACTTGTGTGTAATTTGAACTGGTTTGGAAGAGTATTTGGTACTAATTTTCACATGTAATTTTTTCGTAATTTTGGTGATTTTTCCGCATCAGGGCTGGTGTGGTAAATATGTGAATTTTTCAATTTTTATTGAACTTTGGGCAAATTTTTTGGCTTGGCCCACTCAGTGGACATCGTTGGGGAATAACTATGCAATAAATTCAGATTTTTGGACACTTTTTGGTCAACTTTTTTTACTGATGTCTGAAAAAACGAAAAATGCGAAAAATTGAGGGCTCCAGCGTCACTCAATTTTTAAATTGCTCCGATCGGGCTCAAAATTGACAGATCGCTTCAGTGGCTTAAAAAACCTTGCAGCGCAAAAATTTGGCGCAATTTAAGCCTTTTTCGCAAAGTTATGATTGTTTTCGTGATCTGAACCTGGCTATTTTTGAATCATGAAATTTCGGTCTGAATAAGTCGTCACTGTTCATACATTATCGGTATTGAAAGGTTAAAATGGTACTGTCTGTGCTTGGTACTAATGTATGTTACTGAATTATAGGGTTTGAAGCTATTTATCGGGTCATAACGTTGATTTTTGGGTCCAAAATGCAAATTTTCAAGCATGATTTTTCCACTAATTGAGCTTCTTCGAGACATGTGTCAGTCTGGTGATTCTCTAGTGGCCTAAATCAGGTGCTAACTGTTGTTACTGATATCTGTGGCTATCAGAGGTAGCATTTTGGTAGGTTTGGAGTTGATTAACTTAGGTTTTATGCCAGATTTTCTGTGAAATTTACTGAGTTTTTACTTGTGATGCGTCATGTTTTGTGCATAAGTTGACATGGATTGAAGATGATTGATTTCTGGCGGTAATTGTGGGTCCTACTAGTGAGTACTATGTTGGTGGCAGCTATTGGTGTGGTTTAATGCATGATTTGACTATAATATGTTGAGTTTTTCACTTTAGAATTTCGGACCAAATTTTGTGAAATATGTGCAATTTTCGATTTTTTCACTTTTTTCAACGTGAATTTCACTTTTTTCATTTATGAATTTCTATGCGATTGTATGGATTTATTAGGCTTCGACAACTACTAGGGAGACTGAATATTGGATATGGGCTCATAATTCGGCTATTTGATACTAGTTTACTGATCTAAATCTGGCTCTGTTTTGACAAATTTGAGAAGAGTTTGATAGGCTTCAGTTTTTTACTATTATTTCAACATTTTACTTAACAATTTTCAATATTTTTAATATGAGCGTGTAGAGCTTGAGCATGCGGATGTCTTAAGCTAATAATATCGGATTTTCAATCAATATTTTGGATTTTATGAACATGTGCGTGAATTTTCAAAAAGTCTCCAAAAATGAGGGGCCCAGCGTCACTCAATTTTTAAAATGCTTCGATTGATCTCAAAATTGGTGAATCGCTTTATCGGCTCAAAAAACCCTGCAGCGCAAAAATTTGGGCGGTTTCAACTATTTTTTACGAGTTATAACGTTTTTGCTGCAGTGAACCTGGGTTTTTTGGAAAGGATTAGATAGGGGATAGGTTATTGGCTATGAGGTTATGAAAAACTTGTTCAAAATGATTGATATTGCTATGGTTGGTCTGCTCATGAGTAGGGCTAACTGAATTAACAATAAATTGGGCATATTCGGGTATTAAGATGAATTTTTGATCACTTTTTCTGGAAATTACACTCGATTTTTTGTGATTTTCGTTACTTTGGCAGTCTTTTCTCAGCTTGTATTAGCACTAGGGGCTGGGAGTGCATATTCTGAGAGATACAGATGTGGGAGTGCTGATGGTATGGTTAATTTTTGTCAGAAGTTAATATTTTTGACTCTAGTGGGAAATAACTGGATTTTTCCTGACAAAATTGTGGCGATTTCAGAGCTTATTTGGGTTTAAGTCTTCACGGTTGATACTGGGGTGAGCTGGGACTGGTTTTTATGGTACTACAAAGCTGGTGGGGGTTTACACTAGGGTTGTAGGGGGTATAGGTGGCTTTTATCGGGTCAGGTGGAGAATAAAATGACAAAATTTTTGAAGCGGAGGCTTGAAGCAGAAGCGCAATTTTCGTTTTTTCGTCATTTTTCAACATATACTTGGAAATATTGGGTTTTAATGGTTGTTTGAGTTTATATCATGTAGGTGGCAGTTGGGGGTAGCTGCTGGAGGCATTTGGGACAGTTTTTTGCATGTTTTTGGGATATAATTTACACTACATTTTAATCAATTTTAACGCACTTTGGTAGGGTTCGGTATTTTTGTCATAACTCATTTTTTATTAATTTTTGACGGGATTTTTGGGTACTGGGATGTCAAGCGTGAGCAGTAGGATGATCTAGGGCTATAAAATGGGTCAATTGGAGGTTTTTTGTAGGAGTTATCATTGAATTCGAGCGGATTCGAAAAGTGTCAAAAATTGAGGGCTCCAGCGTCACTCGATTTTTAAAGTTCTCCAAATCGCTTCAAAATTTGCATGCCGGTTCCTTGGCTTGAAAAATGCTGCAGCGCAGAAGTTTGGGGTGATCGGGGCATTTTTCACAATTTTATAACTATTTTTCTGAAGTGAACCTAGGATTATCGGAAAGGTCAATTTTAGACTAAGTTTTTGGTACTTAGAACGGGTCAAATGGGGTCAATAATAGCTGGAATCGCTGCTACTGGATGAGGGCTTTTCAGAACAATGGGTTAATCCAGGTTCGGACAAGTAGTTTTGGAGATATATCAAAATAACTGGATTTTGAGGTTAAAAATTTTCGGTTTTTTGGCAATTTTTGGGCTTTAGGGCTAAGTTGCTCAGGCTTGTTGGGTTTTTGGGGCGGATGAAGGGTACTGCTGGACTGTACTGGGTCTGTACATGCTAATGGATATAGATGGTTATGGATAGAGGGTCGAAGACTTGACATATAAGCTCAAAAATGATGTTAAAATCTAATTTATCATAGCCACTGGCGAGTTTTGGAAGACTTAAGTGTGTAATTCCTGCATCTATTACTATTTCCCTCAGTTCATAGAGACTTGCTAATACTGATTCGTAAGTGGGTTTGTGGTAGTATCTGAATTTGGTAACTAAACTGAAGATATAACGTTCAGAAATAGGGTCGAAGTAGATTAAAACTGAGCCAATATCAGGTGGATATCTAAGTCTAATTGCACTTGGGGCTGCTGGGTACCAGCTTTTGACTTGTCGGGCTAATCCTTTTGCCATTGCAAGGTCTGCTGATATACAGTGTGCAAAAGAGTGTGGTGAATATAAGATATCTGTTGGAGAACTTAGATATGTTGCATTTATTTCTTGACTAAAATGGTTTAAATTTTGATTAGATGAGCCTGGTGAAGATTTTTTCGATTGAGATCTAGTAACTGGTTTATTTGCTGAACTGCTGGGCGTTCTCCCTGAATATTTTGCTATACTTGCTCGAACTTGATCTAGTTTTGTCTCTCTGCTTGGTGTATTTGACTGTTGTGCTGCTTGTGCTGATGCTTTTATTGCTTCACGTTTTTCTTCTTGTTCCAGTCTGGCACGTGCATTTTTTAGTCTAGGACTGCCTGTTCTTCTAACTTGGTTGGTTAGGTAAGGGTTTGTTCTATCTTCTTTATGCAACATTATTTCTCTATCAAATTTAAATCCGCGTACATTTTTTCGCCGTTGGTAGTCTAGTGGTTTGAATGCACTTTTCTCTGGTTTTCGTTTAGGATTATAAGGTCGCGCTCTTATTTTTCTATCAGTTAGAGCATATTGTTCTTCGTGTGTTTCTGGAGGCGATTCAATATCAAGTGGTACTATTGACGGCTGTGGCTGTTGAGCTGGTAAAAACATTTCATCGTCTGATGAGGATGATACAAGAGGAACGCGAACTTCTGGTTCTTGAGGTCTAATTTCGTCAGCAATTAACGGATTAACTGGTATTCGGGCAATTTGTTCTGCGTCCAGGTTTAGGTCAGCTAAATTTTCATCTGAACTGCTATTTTCATCAAATAAATTTGGGATTGCTTCCTCTGAACTTGAGGAATCAAATACTGGAAGATGGACTGGGGCAGTTCGTGGTCTAACTGCTGGTGCTACTACCCTTGGTGGGGCCGGTGGGGCTGTTGGAGGTGCTGCTACTGCTGGTCCTGCTAATGGTCCACCTAGAGGAACATTTATGGTCACTCTGACTGTATCTTGTTTCTCTTTTGTAGCTTGTTTTGTTTCCTTTTCTTGTTCATTTATCAGTTCTGGAATGTGTTTATCAAAAAGCTCTGGCTCCATGTGTTGTCTTCTCGACGGATCAGGTTGAAAGTTTACAGGGTTGATAACTTCCAGATCTTCAGGAGTTTCCCGTGGTTTAATTGGCTTCAGTCTGATGCGATGAACACATTGGGTGTAGTTCGTATTTACTTTTCGAATGATATAATTAGAATCAGTAAGGGCTTTTTCCACTTTATATAGCGGGAGCCATTTCTGTACTTGGGAAGCTATTACTGTTGATTGTTCTAGTAGCTTAGGATTCAAAAGTAAACAGATTGATTTCTCCAGAATCGGTTTAGCTGATGCTTTTTGATCATAATACTTTTTGTACTTCAGGTAAGCAGTCGTTAATTTTTCTTTGTTTTCTCCATACTTTTGCATCATGGCGTCTTGCAGTTCATTAACGAAATCAGAATTTACTGCTACTGCATCCATTACTTTTCTGGAGAACCGTATGTCAAGGGGTTTTATGGGTTCTCTGCCATGGAATAAAGTTGAAGGACAACAATTTGTCGCTGAATGATATGAAGTATTATGAATAAAGGTTGCAAGAGGAACATATTTTTGCCAGTCTTTCCATTGTTCTTCTGTATTAAGTTTCAGAATTCGTTTCAGTGGTCCGTGAGATCGTTCTACAGCTCCAATAGTCTGAGGGTGCTTTAGTGAGGCATTTTTTAACTTTACTTCTAGTAAGCTTGCTAATTCTGACATTAATTCAGAAGTAAAGTTAGTTCCTAAGTCACTAAGTATTGGTTGAGGAATGTAGCTGTGTTGGAAGAACACCTTTACTAGTTCTCGGGCTACTGTGTCGGCATATCCGTTTGTTAATGGAACTGCGAATAGGTACTTTGTGAAGACATCTATTGCACTCAAAACATACTTATACTGCGATGACTTTAGGGGGCCTACTAAAACAATTTGGAGCATATCTCCTGGATATGATTGTAGTGAACTGACTGGTTGTAACTTTGGTGTAATATGGCTCTTTGGTACTCTGTTAAGTTGAAGACAAGTGAGGCAGTTTTTGATGAAACTTATGAAATGTTCGGTGAAGCCTGGGTAATAGAATCGCTTTCTGAATTCTTGAATTGTTGCTTTAATGCCTAAGTGACCTGCTGTTTGTGAATTATGGAGCCTATATATAGTCTCTTTCCACAAATGCTTAGGTACACAGAATTGTTTATGAAGTACTTTTCCAGTATCATCATAGAAATTCCGGTATAAGACATTCCCTTCAAGAATTAATCTATTTAAGTGCTTGTGATACTTCTTTAAGTTTGTTGTAGCATACTTTAAGTCAGGTTGTTGATGACTTTGTTGAATCCAGCTTATTACTGTTCTAATGTCTGCATCTTTTTGCTGCTCATCTGCTAAGTTAAGGCTAATTAAGTTGTCTGTAAGATCTGGGAATTCATCTAATGGATTTGGGTACTCAATTGAATTTATTTCTGTTTTTCTTTTAAGTTTTAATAGCCCTTGTATTTCTGTGATTGGCGAATTACTTTGTTTCTTTTTATAATCTTCATACACTCCAAGTTTTTTAAGGACGTCTAGTTCAGCGTTGTTAGCTTCGTCGTCAAAATTGTCAATATCAAATAATACGTTCAGTTCAACATCAGGATTTTGTGCTTCTGTATCAATTTCTATTTCTCTGACTGGAATTCTATCTGTTAACTTTAAAGACATTATTGCTGATTTGTCATTCTCCATTTGCGAGAGAAAATCCGCTGCGTAATTAGCGCGTCCAGGAATGTGAGCAATTACTATATTAAAGGCGGGTATTCTGTCTAAACAATTCCAAAGAGATGGCGGTATTACTTTTGACTGAAAGAATTGTGTAAGGCTTTTGTTGTCGGTGAGTATTATTACTTGTTTGCTTGATCCCTAAATGTAGTGTGAAAAGTAGTCCAGTGCATAGTACAAAGCTAGGAACTCTTTGTAATAAATTGAGAACTTTAATTGTGTGGCATTAAACAAATGCGATCCAAACGAAACGGGAGCGTATGTTTTCTTTTCTTTCTTTCCTGTTTCATTTACATAGTCTTCCACCATTAGTACAAAACCTGCACCGTGGTAACTAGCGTCGCAAAGAATTACATACTGTAGACCTGGTTTTGGCAATCGCAATGTTACATTTGTTGCTTCCATTCGATCCTTCTTTATTACTTCTAATGCTTTTACATGTTCTTCTGTGGTTTCTATTACCGCATCCTTCTTCAGGAGCTTCTAAAAGGACATTAGTTTCTGACCTAGATTAGGTATGTAATTACGGAAGAATTGCGTGAAGCCAATTAATCGTTTTACTTGCTTTGTTGTTTTCGGCATTTTAAATTTATCAAGAAATTTCGTGATTTTTGATTTTTCTGGTGATATTCCTTCTGCACTGATGTTATTTCCAAGGAATTTCATTGTGTCAGTTGCTATTTCACACTTTTCGGGTGACAATTTTAATCCAGATTGACGTATACACGTAAAAATTTCTCGTAAAGAGGGTACCAATTGTTAAAAATTTGTTACTGCATTTCCAATATCATCCATAAACTGGGTACAGTTTCCTGATGCTAAACATGGGTCCAAATAATGTCTAATAAAGGAAATGAATCCTGTTACTGACTTATTCAATCCTTGTGCAAGACATTTATATGCATAGGTTCTCGAAGCAAAGTTAAATGCTAGCAGTTGCACTGATACATCGTCTGCCATTTGCACACAGTGGTATGCTTGAGAATAGTCAAGTTTCGTAAACAATTTTTTTCCGGCAAAGTAGTTTATTGCGTCACTCATGTTTGAAATCGGGAAATTAGTATTCACGTAGTCATTTTTCAACAAGTGGTTTACTTTTCTCAAGTCAATTAATAGTCTAAGTCTTCCTGAATTCTTTCGTTGTGCGAAAAGTGGACTACTATATCTTGATTGAGACAAAGTTGTTATCAGTCCTTAATAATGCATTAGTGCGAGCTCTACTTGTAGCTCATTTCTCAAGTGGACGGGCGTTGGAGGGCCTTGTTCGTAAATTGGTATGCTTCTTTCTGGAGTTAACTTTATTTTTAAATCTGTATTATATCCGACATCAAATCTGTGTTTCGCAAAGATTTCACTGAATTCAACTAGTAGTTCACCTACTACTGCTTTTTGCTCATCATTGAGGGCTAATTTTTCCCACGGAAACTTGCTCAAAAATGTTATTTTATCCTGATGGTTACCCTTAGGATCTAATTTCTCCATTTCTTGCAGTTTTAGCAGTTGCTCATAGATATCTCTCTGCAAGGGCGACAAGTTTGTCGGATCTGGGCACGTTTCAGGCGTTGGGAACCATAGTTTTTCATATTCTGGTGCTGGTTTCGTTGGTTGAGCCTTTCTTTTTGGGGTGTCTGTAACTTGAATTAGTTGATTTATTTCTGTTAAATAATTTTCGCTCATTTTTGCCACATTAATTAATTGAGGATCTACTTCTAACAACTTTTCAGCTTGATCTGATGTTAAGAATGAAAATTTGGCTATTTCTTCGCCTTTATTTATGGTAATTGGGTGATCAGTAATGTTCAGGACATAGATGTAAAGGATATTATTTTCAGCAACTTTACTTAATGAAGACGTTAATATTACTTCGCTGTCTTTTTCAAAGATTTCATTTGGAATTATTACCCCACAGAGGTCAGTGAATGATTCTAGTTTATCATAAAGCTTGCATTCTAATACTGATTGTTGGTTTGGCTGTAAGACTTGCTTTTTCTGTGTATAAACTCCGAATTTTTTTTGTTTTACAACTCTTCTGGGTTGCTTTTCTGGCTTTATTTCATTTATTTGTAGTGTTTGATCAGGGAATTTAATGTAACTTTGTCCTGGGCAGACGCTAACTTTATGTTTAACGAAGAATGTGTTGCCTAAGATTACGGGAGTTGTGACAATTAATACAAGGAAATCTTCTGTAAATGTTTGTGTGCCCAATTTAAATGTAATTTTAATTGCTTTATCAATTTCAACTATGTTGCCGTTTGCCATTTTAACTTTATCTAGATCAGGTTTTTCTATTTCTGTTATTCAGTTAATATTTGTGTTAATTATTTCCTTGTAGAATTCACGACTTATCACATTTGCAAATGCTCCTGTATCAACTAGTGCGCGTCTTTCTAATTCTCCATTAAATTTAACTTTAACATAGGACAATGTTCTGCCTAAATGTGGGACAATGCTGAATAATTGCTGAAAATGTGGTGTTGGCTTTGGTGCGGATTGAGGTACTTGTGTTGGGAGTTGCACAGAATTATTAACTTTACTTTTATTATTATTACTTTTTCGTTTTCTACGCTTTTTGTTACTTTTGTTATAAACTGGCTCTATTACTTTATCTAAACTAGGACTAGACGTGCTTTCGTTATAATGGTTAACTGAGTTTTTATAATTTTTATTTGGTTTTTCAAAGTTGGGTGGCTTGATTAGTTTTTTTGTTGATTAAATGGAAAATTCATACCTCTCATATTTCTGCTTTGGAGTGCACCAGCACGACTAAATTCTTTTGCTTTTTGCATACCGTATCGGTCTTGTGCTGGACTATCGTAAACTATACCCTGTCTAAGAAGGTTTTGGGGGGTATTTTTTGTTGGCAACCGATAAACTGGTCTATTAACATAAGCTGGATGAACAAATGGGGGACTGTCTGAAGGTTCGGTCCAATAATTACGAGTTTGTGGCTGTTCGTTATAATGAAACGGTCTAGGGGCATTAAATTGTGGTCTAAACTCTCGGTAATTATTAACACGGGGGGCGTACTGTTGCTGGGGCCGATAATTTTGCTGAAACTGACAATAATTGGGCTAATATTGACGGTAATTTGGTCGATAATTCTGATATTGGGGCCGGAAATTTTGTCTATAACTTTGTCTGTAGACTTTTTGAGGGTAATGTGGTGTAAAAATATTAACTGGGTCTTGTTCTGGTGGCTCATTTTTAGATGCTATTCTCTGCTCAAGTTTTTGCTCAAGTTCTTTTTGATTATTTGAAATAGTGGTTATTGCTTTCAACATTTTATCAGTGTTTGTTTCCGTTATTTCATTAAATCCGTCGTCAAAATACTCTTCTCTACTACACATCTCACTTATTGCAATTTGTTGGCTAGCTAAGGTGCATAACTGATCTATTGTATCTGTGTCTGGCCTTTCTAAGAGTTTAGGTTTAAGCCAGTTTGGCATAGACTTAATAAAGAAGCGCTTTATTTGCTCATTTTTTCGATTTTCTGACAACTGTAGGGCAGAATCTCTTGCTGCTGTCTCTCTTTCGAATCTACGAGCTTCTGGGTCACCTGCTCCTACTGGCGCTACTACTATTTCAGGTGCTGGATATGCTTTATTGGCTTCAGTTCTTAACTTTACTAAGAAATTTTTAACAGTGTCTGTTTTTGGATTAAACTTTTGATTCTCTAACTTTATAATTCTGATCTCTCTCAAGTCATCCTGCGTAAATCTATTTCTTAGAGCTGTTATAATGTCTTCGAAGACTAGTCTGGTAGCCTCTGGTAGGGTTAAGAAGTATCGTAAAGAGTCTCCTTTTAAATGTAATTGCAGAAAGTTCGCTTGTTGCGCGTTTGCGATTGCTGCAACTCCGATTGCACCTGTTATTAGTTGTTCAAACTCGTTAAAATTGTCCGTTTCTGATCCGGAAAAAGGCGTGATGTTGATCTGCGCGTGTGCCATTTTGCTTTTAACCCGATTAGATTATATACTTTTCGTTCAATCAGTCTTACTTTCGTTCTAAAATATTAAATAGCACACTTAACTTAACTTAATGGAGAGATTAAGGGGTTTTAAGAGATGAAAACAGTTAAATGAATAGCACAAGAATATCAGAAAAGAAACTACTGAAACCATTCGTTCAGAAAGTAATAAAGAAGGGCGGCTTATAAGCCTATTCCTAAAGCTCCGGTCGAATCGTCAGACTTATATCGTTGAAGCCGTATGGGCCGCCGAAGTCTCACCTCTAAAGAGTGCCCCTTAGTTTAGGAAAATTCGTGGGGACCACGACCGCACAGGCCTTGTGGAAGCTGCACTCAAATAGGCAACAGCATAATTGACCGAAGTCACTGTTTGATTCATTAACCTCCGGAGCTGGGCGGGGAAATAAAATATAATTGTTTTTTATTTTTTGTTTAAACTTTGTTTTGCCCTCTTTTTAGTTAATAATTAAGCGATGGTTTCATTAATTTATCATTCTGATGTTATCTGATAATCAGTGATGATGTTATCAAGGTTAATATCTCTGTCAGATTGAAGTTTGTTACGAATAAGGCCAAGTTTGCGAACTTTTTGATTTAGACTTTTTGCTGTCCAATAAATTGCAACACGTTTATCATCTTTATCTAGCACATAAATTACAATGGATTTATAAAATGAAGAGGAAAAAGCGGTTACTATCTGAGCTTGCGTTTTACGGTTGTTTTGGGTATAATTAAAGTGGTTTCCTTCAATATGTTCAACAAAATTGGGGGAAGAGCGACAATTATTAATAGCGGGGAGAATTTGTTCTTTATAAATTGACATAAATAAAGCACCAAAATTAATTTTACAAATTCATTTACTCACAATATCCTCGTTTGCAAATACCCTGTGTTGTTTTTGTCCGTTGTGGCGGCTGTGGTTGAGTTTGTTCCAGTTATTGTGCACTCAAACACTTTTGCATTGCCGTTGCATTTAGTCCACAGAGACACAAACACAGTTTCCACCCATTCTTTCCTTTGTTACTGCTTTTTGTGTTATCATCTTGCTCGGAAAGGAAGTGCTGGATGTGGTTCTGGATGATTGGAGGCTCTTAAGTTAATGAAGAAGAAGAGAAGAAAGAAAACAACAGAATAAAGAAAGAAAATATCGAAAATATCAAGGAATTAATCGAATTATTGGTCCGTTAAACTGAAAAACAGTTAATAACTCCTGTCACCATGTTACGCACTGATTTTAGTAGTGTTCCTCGTGGTGTTATTGAGGTTTATATGAGGAGTAATTAACTTGAATAATTGCCATTTTACAAGGACTTATTTTGATGTTTCACAGTACGATTTTTAGCAGATATATTTTGAATAAAATTAGCTAGTAACAGCCTTTTATTGAGCGGTTCGGATGCGTGATATATCCACTAGTTTGCCTTGCATTTTAGTGTTAAGTTAGTTGCTATTTCTTCTGTAACTAAGTTTACCAAACTTGGAGGTTTTCAAGAGAATTTCCAGTTCAATCTTTAATTAATTTTAGCAAGAATTATTTAATAATTTAACAAGAAGTTTCTCAAGTTTATCAAGTTTTATAAGATGATAGGCAACTGATTTTTAGGCTGGTTCTCCGGTGTTCTGGTGATAGTGGGTTCCGCAGGGTTGTGCCTCGAGTTGTATTGGTCCTTCGCAAATATTTACTGATTTACAAGTAGGGCGATTTCCGGCTTTTGTACGTCTCTTGGTGTTTGTTCAGTACATATACAATTCCGCATTAGCACCTACTTTATCAGAATAATTACTTCACCAAATACATAATCTCTCATGAAGTTATTTACTGATTATGTGAATTTAGCTTCAAGAAACTCAAAAAAGTAAATATTGAGGCTTTTAGGCACTTGAAGTGTTTGCTAGTAAAACTGTCAATCTGCGGTTGTTTTTCATAAACATAAACAAATTAGGGGTTACAGGCCTAGATGGAAATACTGGCTACATATGGCCTTGGAACTAACTGAATATGAACTAATTTATAGCACTTATTTATGGATATTTAAGGAATATCATCACGAAACTATAAGGAACGAAATAGGGGCGTGACAGTATTCGAGGGGCGAGATGACGGCCTGTAAACCTGAATTGATTTCGGTTGGCAAGAACTAAGTTACTTAGAACTAAGCTTTGGGGCGCGAGAATCAAGAGAAGATTGATGAACTGAATTCAAAGCAAAAGTTATAAGTGAATGAATTTTCTGGTACTCGACAGCTAAACGAACTATGTGATCAAACAGTAAATCTTGAAGCGGGAAGCAATATGTGCAATCAGACAATAGATCATTTGCGGGAACCTAAACAGTATGAATAGAGAGTAAAATCAACTTTTTTAAATCAAAGTAGAGGGCAATTGAATTTGAATTAATAATAAAGCATTTTAATTTTACTGCACTACTTTAGAATTAATAGTTATATGTATGACATTACGTTGAGTTATTACCGTGTGATGACGTTTCTACGGCAATAGAACAGTAGGATTGCACGAGGTATGTCCGATACCACTGAAATGTATGAGTTGTCGCTGACAATTGTAGCGAGGAAATTGTTTTTATTGTAACTATTTTCGATTATTTTAAGGGCCGGAAAAAAAGCGTTCAATTTTTTCATCAAACATTTAAGATAGTAGACAAGATTAAGACAAAGTTGATCAGTATTTAGAATATCAAAAACACATTTAATAAACCTAGGTTTTTTGCTCAGATGTTTTCAATAAAAGTTCTCACATCTCCGCCTCATAAACTAGTTTTTAATTTCTATATAGGACCAAATTGATAGTATTATTGTATTGGAATGTAATACATAGATTCAGCTATCACTATCTAACATAACGCATATAACGTAAAGATGATCGTTATATCCCTGGATAGTGGGTCCATATTATTTGCACCCCACAGATGCCTTTACCGTTTTTCTATATAAACGTTTGCTAGGTAATGTTATGTGCTCTGTAACTGGGTGCAAAAAGAACAGGAGTGGGTTGGAAACGGAATTGATTCGGTAAGTAATAGTTCTTGCCGCTCGAGCAATTTAGCCAGGATTTTAGTTTTTGCGCCTATGCTCAGCTGTTATTTTCACTATTTTGCCAGCCACTGGAGTTCAATTGCCAATTATCAGAATGTATCATTGCGGAACTGATAAAAAGTATCTACGTTCTGCTACAAAATTACTGCTTTTTATTTTGATGGTTTACACAAATGGCGGTTAAATTTTTAAAAACAAAATGAGTTCTGTCTCATACACTGAGATGACATCATCTGGTTTTGAGCTCCTGGTGTCCTTAATATAGGGTATTGGCGGGTTGGGAGGCATAACTTGCCCAATCAGCGGTGAATTGATAATTTCCTCAGGGCCAGTTATGCGGTTGCCCTTACTCTTTCTATGACAGAAGTTGAAGGGAGTGGTATGTGTTCTATATTGCATGCTCTTATTTTTGATCTGGGCCATATATCGGTCATTGACTCAGACAAATAATCGAAGTTCCATATAAGTCGGGTTTTGTTGCATTCGTCAACCCGATTGACCCTGATTGTTTTTATCTGTAGTGTGTGGAGGTGGTTATTGTTGTAGAGAAGATGGGGTTATCTGTTATTGGAATTGTTATTTCGCCTGGCAATTGCTAGGTCAATTTTGTTTGGGTTTCTCGGATTGCAGACAAATTTGTTATTTTCAGTACCCGTCCCCGCACGCCGCGTGCAATTTTTGACCGATACTCCACTATCAGGTTCTTTTCGTTTATGTTTTACTTTCTCGTCCCCCTTCAGTTTTCTAGTAAATTCTTTTATGTGACTTTGATTGTGTTGTCTTCCAGTTTTTTCGCTGTACGTCTGATCGTCTATCTGCATAAACTCTTTGGAGGAGTCTGGTTTTCTAGTGGGGTACCGATTTTCGCAATATCGCCATTGCGGTTTGTAACAATGGGTTTCATCGGCTGCTCGATTGTCGTAAGTTGCGGTTATAAGCTGCGTTATCAGTTTATCCACTTGCCATTGCATATTAGCATCTCTGGTGTGTCCAGTTCCTCATCTAAATAGTGATTAATAATACCATCGTCCGAAAATTTGGACAATATAGGTGTAGTGCACATTATGCATAGTGGGGTAGTTGGTTTTCGACCAGTGTTTGCTTTCAAAGGCGATCTCTTTGTAGTTTTCTTTGTTTACACATTCGCAATTGATGTATTACAATCTTTAGTGGTGGTTTCATGTGGTATGAGTGAGTGAATGAGGTACTCCATGAGTTTCAATTTACATGTCCAAAAATTTTGTTACATTTGGGCCATTTGCTTTATCAAAAACTTGTACGGCAGGACATTTGGAAAGTCAGTCTATTGCTGCTAAGAAATATATTTCGTTACCCCCTTTTGTCTAATATCAGGTCCCAAAGTCTTTCTATTTCCTGATTTGGCTCAACGCATAGAATATGTGGTGAAAATTGCTTAGCGGTATTTATCGGGTTAAGAATCTTACATATTTCATTGCACGGTTTACATTCAGTGGCTTTCGCGATTAGTTCTCTATTCATGTATAGTCAGCAGCAATGCGGAGCCATAAAAGTAGTTCCGGGTGGCTAGCGTTAACATCGTCAATGATAGCTTCTTGCGGTGCATTTGGAATGGCTCGCTTTTCATTGATACAGAGACAACAAGATCGTACATGGAGATACCTCCAGTATCGTACATGGAGATACCTCCACGAATGTATTTTCTTTTAATTGCTATCCATTATCTTTAAGTACGCAATCGCGTATCTCTTTTAGATCTACAAATTTGCTGTTTAAAGAAGCTATCAGTCGTTTACCGCATATTTCTCCCACTATGTTATCGCACGTTGGGATTTATTGACTAATTGTTAATTGTGTTATATGATGGACGATGTTGTTCATTGGCGTTGAGGGGAGAGTTGTGTTGTCGGAAGCTTCCCCAAATAATAAACTCATAATTCTCCTTGTACTAGATTGAGAAGTCAAGCTTGAATTGGTCTTTGCCGCGCGAAATGTGCATATTCAGAATTGTTTAAATTGTATTTAGTATTTTTGGATTGATTTTGCATAGTGGATGACAAATTAACACTTTGCATTTGTGAAGGTGCGCAAAATTGTTATATATATTTACTGAGTGTGATTAAGTATTAATTAAGGAGTATACTTAAAGTGCGAGATCATGGGTTTTGAAGTAATGAGTGCAAATGAGGTGCAGATTATACTGAATTTAAATCTAACGAATTTGCAGATTCAGAGGGATAGTATTTCTAGTAAAGAAATTCGGAATTCGTTTTCAAACACTGATACCTTTTTGGCTCTTTAATTCGGATGTCAGGAAATATAATCCACAAGAGTGTTTTTTGCGCCTTGCACGTGTTCAATAGAAAATTGGTACGGCAGAAGATGAACAACCCCACGTGTTAAACGGCTCTTATATGATTTTTTAGAGCAATATTTTTATTATCGCTAGAATGGCTCTATGGTTAATAACTACTTGTTTTCCGTAGAGATAAATTTTAAAAATGTTTGATTGTCCAGATTATTCCTAGCATTTCTGTTTGATTTACACTGTATCGCATTTTTTCTTTGGTTTCAGTCGGTTCATTTGAGAATGATTGCTGTTGTTTGTCCATTCCTCTCATCCAGAATGATTGTGTAGTGTTTTTTGTCACTTGTGACTTGTGTTGCGAGTGACTTGTCCCACATACTACGTGCTCTTCCTAGTCAACCCGAAGAGTGAGCGATTTTAGACCAATGTTGATCGGCGTGTTGAGTGTTTCT